>NW_026648297.1:0-216406 GCF_030028045.1 Hippopotamus amphibius kiboko
TCCTAGAAGTGTGTTTCTGAGGCATTTGGACAGTTGGGAAGTGGAGGCTCTCCCAACATTGGAGGCCTGCCTTGAACATTGCTCTGCATACTAAGAGGATTCCCTGCACCTCTGGTGCTGGGGAGAGATTTTCTGCACACAGGAGTCATTGGCACACACAGTGTTTCCCCACGGAAAGTGGTGTCAAAAAGCTCCCTTACAGGAATGCAGGGCACTGTCCCTTTGAAGCCCTCAACGCAGCAGGCTGTCATGGACTCGGCTGCAGGCCTTTGTGGCTGCAGAGACTGCAGCTCCTCTGGAGGTTATGGGTCAATTTGCACTCCTCTTTGAGTAAATGAGGCTTGTGGGGTGGAGCACCTTGCAAAGAGTGGCAAGCAGCCTGCTCCTTTTGGTGAGACGCACGTGTGGTGAGAGAGGCTTGGCAGCAGAGAAGAAGCAAGAGGGGCAGCCAGGGAGGGGATTTGCATGCAGCTTGGAGGTCGCAGATGTCCTGCTTCCCCACCAGGGAATGCTGGCGATGCCCATCAGGCCCTATTCACAAGTGGGCCCCCAGCTTCTGGATCTGCCCTGTCCCAGCCACGAAAACACACACAGGCCGAACCCTGAGCCCTGCTTAGGGTGACCTTTGCGGCCCAGGTGGTTGGAATGGCACAACTGTGTTAGGGGAGAGGAGGCCCGAGGAGGCCTTCAGGGAGCTGCCACAGCATAGCAGTGCTCCAGAAAAGGCACTCTCCTTTCTGTAGGCTGCATGCGCACTCGAGCTGCTGCTTGAGGCAGAGAGAGGACAGCTAGGCGATCCATGGCTGAAGGCAATGCAGAGAGATGTTTTGGTGGGGCGGTGGCTCCATCTGCTGGCTGACAAGCGTGGAAGGAGAAGCCTCATTCCCACTGAGTTCCGGAGGAAGTTTCCAAACATTAGGCACTCTGGGTGCACAAGCTAGGGAGTGCTACTGAGGACTTCCCTCTGGCAACAGAGTGGGCACCAAGGGCATCTGGGCTGGAGGGTGCTTGGAAGCCGCAGGGGAGCCATTGGGCACCCAGTGCTCTCTGATGGAGAACACTGCAGGCCCGAGCATCCATGAACTCCTCCAAGGCTTTGGAGGGGGAAAGTTGTCCTTAGCAGAAGGCTTCCTGCCTCGTGCAGCAGGCCTTTCTGGATGGCGACGCTGCAGCTTCCTTGCAGGCTGCTGGTCCAGGGGCATGTGTCCCCTGGTCCAGAGTGCTGTAGGAGGAGCTCCTAGCAAGGGGAGCCAAGCACCTTGTTTCCTTGGCCTAGACTGGGCTGTGCACACAGAGGCCTGCCAGCAGTGAAGACAGCGCAGGCAGCAAGGGGATGTGTCAGGCAGATAAGAGGCAGCAGGAGTCCCACTTGAAAGTGGGGTCATGACTCTTTTGACCCCAGGCTCCAACGGCAACCTGCATACATAGCCTCTGGACCTGCAGCTTCCCAGGAGTGCAAGAGACACACAGGCAACACCCTGTTGCCTTCTCGTATGAACTGTGCTCCATGGAGGTCCTGTTGCCTGGCAGTGGCCTAGGCCAGCACAGACCCTAGGGAGGCCTGGCCCAGCCTGGGATGGGCCGCGACCTAGCAGGGCAATGGGCAAGCCTGGAACTTGAGGCCAGGCTGCAGGCTCATTCCAGGTTGGGCCTGGTGCAGAGAGCCTTGAGCCAGGACCTACAGGGCGAATGCTCAGGCCAGTGGCTTCTCCCTGTAATCCATGTTCCTCACTCGGGCTGCTCTGCTTGTCAGACCCACACTCCCTAGAAGTGTGTTTCTGAGGCATTTGGACAGTTGGGAAGTGGAGGCTCTCCCAACATTGGAGGCCTGCCTTGAACATTGCTCTGCATACTAAGAGGATTCCCTGCACCTCTGGTGCTGGGGAGAGATTTTCTGCACACAGGAGTCATTGGCACACACAGTGTTTCCCCACGGAAAGTGGTGTCAAAAAGCTCCCTTACAGGAATGCAGGGCACTGTCCCTTTGAAGCCCTCAACGCAGCAGGCTGTCATGGACTCGGCTGCAGGCCTTTGTGGCTGCAGAGACTGCAGCTCCTCTGGAGGTTATGGGTCAATTTGCACTCCTCTTTGAGTAAATGAGGCTTGTGGGATGAGCACCTTGCAAAGAGTGGCAAGCAGCCTGCTCCTTTTGGTGAGACGCACGTGTGGTGAGAGAGGCTTGGCAGCAGAGAAGAAGCAAGAGGGGCAGCCAGGGAGGGGATTTGCATGCAGCTTGGAGGTCCCAGATGTCCTGCTTCCCCACCAGGGAATGCTGGCGATGCCCATCAGGCCCTATTCACAAGTGGGCCCCCAGCTTCGGGATCTGCCCTGTCCCAGCCACGAAAACACACACAGGCCGAACCCTGAGCCCTGCTTAGGGTGACCTTTGCGGCCCAGGTGGTTGGAATGGCACAACTGTGTTAGGGGAGAGGAGGCCCGAGGAGGCCTTCAGGGAGCTGCCACAGCATAGCAGTGCTCCAGAAAAGGCACTCTCCTTTCTGTAGGCTGCATGCGCACTTGAGCTGCTGCTTGAGGCAGAGAGAGGACAGCTAGGCGATCCATGGCTGAAGGCAATGCAGAGAGATGTTTTGGTGGGGCGGTGGCTCCATCTGCTGGCTGACAAGCGTGGAAGGCGAAGCCTCATTCCCACTGAGTTCCGGAGGAAGTTTCCAAACATTAGGCACTCTGGGTGCACAAGCTAGGGAGTGCTACTGAGGACTTCCCTCTGGCAACAGAGTGGGCACCAAGGGCATCTGGGCTGGAGGGTGCTTGGAAGCCGCAGGGGAGCCATTGGGCACCCAGTGCTCTCTGATGGAGAACACTGCAGGCCCGAGCATCCATGAACTCCTCCAAGGCTTTGGAGGGGGAAAGTTGTCCTTAGCAGAAGGCTTCCTGCCTCGTGCAGCAGGCCTTTCTGGATGGCGAAGCTGCAGCTTCCTTGCAGGCTGCTGGTCCAGGGGCATGTGTCCCCTGGTCCAGAGTGCTGTAGGAGGAGCTCCTAGCAAGGGGAGCCAAGCACCTTGTTTCCTTGGCCTAGACTGGGCTGTGCACACAGAGGCCTGCCAGCAGTGAAGACAGCGCAGGCAGCAAGGGGATGTGTCAGGCAGATAAGAGGCAGCAGGAGTCCCACTTGAAAGTGGGGTCATGACTGTTTTGACCCTAGGCTCCAACGGCAACCTGCATACATAGCCTCTGGACCTGCAGCTTCCCAGGAGTGCAAGAGACACACAGGCAACACCCTGTTGCCTTCTCGTATGAACTGTGCTCCATGGAGGTCCTGTTGCCTGGCAGTGGCCTAGGCCAGCACAGACCCTAGGGAGGCCTGGCCCAGCCTGGGATGGGCCGCGACCTAGCAGGGCAATGGGCAAGCCTGGAACTTGAGGCCAGGCTGCAGGCTCATTCCAGGTTGGGCCTGGTGCAGAGAGCCTTGAGCCAGGACCTACAGGGCGAATGCTCAGGCCAGTGGCTTCTCCCTGTAATCCATGTTCCTCACTCGGGCTGCTCTGCTTGTCAGACCCACACTCCCTAGAAGTGTGTTTCTGAGGCATTTGGACAGTTGGGAAGTGGAGGCTCTCCCAACATTGGAGGCCTGCCTTGAACATTGCTCTGCATACTAAGAGGATTCCCTGCACCTCTGGTGCTGGGGAGAGATTTTCTGCACACAGGAGTCATTGGCACACACAGTGTTTCCCCACGGAAAGTGGTGTCAAAAAGCTCCCTTACAGGAATGCAGGGCACTGTCCCTTTGAAGCCCTCAACGCAGCAGGCTGTCATGGACTTGGCTGCAGGCTTTTGTGGCTGCAGAGACTGCAGCTCCTCTGGAGGTTATGGGTCAATTTGCACTCCTCTTTGAGTAAATGAGGCTTGTGGGATGAGCACCTTGCAAAGAGTGGCAAGCAGCCTGCTCCTTTTGGTGAGACGCACGTGTGGTGAGAGAGGCTTGGCAGCAGAGAAGAAGCAAGAGGGGCAGCCAGGGAGGGGATTTGCATGCAGCTTGGAGGTCCCAGATGTCCTGCTTCCCCACCAGGGAATGCTGGCGATGCCCATCAGGCCCTATTCACAAGTGGGCCCCCAGCTTCTGGATCTGCCCTGTCCCAGCCACGAAAACACACACAGGCCGAACCCTGAGCCCTGCTTAGGGTGACCTTTGCGGCCCAGGTGGTTGGAATGGCACAACTGTGTTAGCGGAGAGGAGGCCCGAGGAGGCCTTCAGGGAGCTGCCACAGCATAGCAGTGCTCCAGAAAAGGCACTCTCCTTTCTGTAGGCTGCATGCGCACTCGAGCTGCTGCTTGAGGCAGAGAGAGGACAGCTAGGCGATCCATGGCTGAAGGCAATGCAGAGAGATGTTTTGGTGGGGCGGTGGCTCCATCTGCTGGCTGACAAGCGTGGAAGGAGAAGCCTCATTCCCACTGAGTTCCGGAGGAAGTTTCCAAACATTAGGCACTCTGGGTGCACAAGCTAGGGAGTGCTACTGAGGACTTCCCTCTGGCAACAGAGTGGGCACCAAGGGCATCTGGGCTGGAGGGTGCTTGGAAGCCACAGGGGAGCCATTGGGCACCCAGTGCTCTCTGATGGAGAACACTGCAGGCCCGAGCATCCATGAACTCCTCCAAGGCTTTGGAGGGGGAAAGTTGTCCTTAGCAGAAGGCTTCCTGCCTCGTGCAGCAGGCCTTTCTGGATGGCGACGCTGCAGCTTCCTTGCAGGCTGCTGGTCCAGGGGCATGTGTCCCCTGGTCCCGAGTGCTGTAGGAGGAGCTCCTAGCAAGGGGAGCCAAGCACCTTGTTTCCTTGGCCTAGACTGGGCTGTGCACACAGAGGCCTGCCAGCAGTGAAGACAGCGCAGGCAGCAAGGGGATGTGTCAGGCAGATAAGAGGCAGCAGGAGTCCCACTTGAAAGTGGGGTCATGACTGTTTTGACCCCAGGCTCCAACGGCAACCTGCATACATAGCCTCTGGACCTGCAGCTTCCCAGGAGTGCAAGAGACACACAGGCAACACCCTGTTGCCTTCTCGTATGAACTGTGCTCCATGGAGGTCCTGTTGCCTGGCAGTGGCCTAGGCCAGCACAGACCCTAGGGAGGCCTGGCCCAGCCTGGGATGGGCCGCGACCTAGCAGGGCAATGGGCAAGCCTGGAACTTGAGGCCAGGCTGCAGGCTCATTCCAGGTTGGGCCTGGTGCAGAGAGCCTTGAGCCAGGACCTACAGGGCGAATGCTCAGGCCAGTGGCTTCTCCCTGTAATCCATGTTCCTCACTCGGGCTGCTCTGCTTGTCAGACCCACACTCCCTAGAAGTGTGTTTCTGAGGCATTTGGACAGTTGGGAAGTGGAGGCTCTCCCAACATTGGAGGCCTGCCTTGAACATTGCTCTGCATACTAAGAGGATTCCCTGCACCTCTGGTGCTGGGGAGAGATTTTCTGCACACAGGAGTCATTGGCACACACAGTGTTTCCCCACGGAAAGTGGTGTCAAAAAGCTCCCTTACAGGAATGCAGGGCACTGTCCCTTTGAAGCCCTCAACGCAGCAGGCTGTCATGGACTCGGCTGCAGGCCTTTGTGGCTGCAGAGACTGCAGCTCCTCTGGAGGTTATGGGTCAATTTGCACTCCTCTTTGAGTAAATGAGGCTTGTGGGATGAGCACCTTGCAAAGAGTGGCAAGCAGCCTGCTCCTTTTGGTGAGACGCACGTGTGGTGAGAGAGGCTTGGCAGCAGAGAAGAAGCAAGAGGGGCAGCCAGGGAGGGGATTTGCATGCAGCTTGGAGGTCGCAGATGTCCTGCTTCCCCACCAGGGAATGCTGGCGATGCCCATCAGGCCCTATTCACAAGTGGGCCCCCAGCTTCTGGATCTGCCCTGTCCCAGCCACGAAAACACACACAGGCCGAACCCTGAGCCCTGCTTAGGGTGACCTTTGCGGCCCAGGTGGTTGGAATGGCACAACTGTGTTAGGGGAGAGGAGGCCCGAGGAGGCCTTCAGGGAGCTGCCACAGCATAGCAGTGCTCCAGAAAAGGCACTCTCCTTTCTGTAGGCTGCATGCGCACTCGAGCTGCTGCTTGAGGCAGAGAGAGGACAGCTAGGCGATCCATGGCTGAAGGCAATGCAGAGAGATGTTTTGGTGGGGCGGTGGCTCCATCTGCTGGCTGACAAGCGTGGAAGGAGAAGCCTCATTCCCACTGAGTTCCGGAGGAAGTTTCCAAACATTAGGCACTCTGGGTGCACAAGCTAGGGAGTGCTACTGAGGACTTCCCTCTGGCAACAGAGTGGGCACCAAGGGCATCTGGGCTGGAGGGTGCTTGGAAGCTGCAGGGGAGCCATTGGGCACCCAGTGCTCTCTGATGGAGAACACTGCAGGCCCGAGCATCCATGAACTCCTCCAAGGCTTTGGAGGGGGAAAGTTGTCCTTAGCAGAAGGCTTCCTGCCTCGTGCAGCAGGCCTTTCTGGATGGCGAAGCTGCAGCTTCCTTGCAGGCTGCTGGTCCAGGGGCATGTGTCCCCTGGTCCAGAGTGCTGTAGGAGGAGCTCCTAGCAAGGGGAGCCAAGCACCTTGTTTCCTTGGCCTAGACTGGGCTGTGCACACAGAGGCCTGCCAGCAGTGAAGACAGCGCAGGCAGCAAGGGGATGTGTCAGGCAGATAAGAGGCAGCAGGAGTCCCACTTGAAAGTGGGGTCATGACTGTTTTGACCCCAGGCTCCAACGGCAACCTGCATACATAGCCTCTGGACCTGCAGCTTCCCAGGAGTGCAAGAGACACACAGGCAACACCCTGTTGCCTTCTCGTATGAACTGTGCTCCATGGAGGTCCTGTTGCCTGGCAGTGGCCTAGGCCAGCACAGACCCTAGGGAGGCCTGGCCCAGCCTGGGATGGGCCGCGACCTAGCAGGGCAATGGGCAAGCCTGGAACTTGAGGCCAGGCTGCAGGCTCATTCCAGGTTGGGCCTGGTGCAGAGAGCCTTGAGCCAGGACCTACAGGGCGAATGCTCAGGCCAGTGGCTTCTCCCTGTAATCCATGTTCCTCACTCGGGCTGCTCTGCTTGTCAGACCCACACTCCCTAGAAGTGTGTTTCTGAGGCATTTGGACAGTTGGGAAGTGGAGGCTCTCCCAACATTGGAGGCCTGCCTTGAACATTGCTCTGCATACTAAGAGGATTCCCTGCACCTCTGGTGCTGGGGAGAGATTTTCTGCACACAGGAGTCATTGGCACACACAGTGTTTCCCCACGGAAAGTGGTGTCAAAAAGCTCCCTTACAGGAATGCAGGGCACTGTCCCTTTGAAGCCCTCAACGCAGCAGGCTGTCATGGACTCGGCTGCAGGCCTTTGTGGCTGCAGAGACTGCAGCTCCTCTGGAGGTTATGGGTCAATTTGCACTCCTCTTTGAGTAAATGAGGCTTGTGGGATGAGCACCTTGCAAAGAGTGGCAAGCAGCCTGCTCCTTTTGGTGAGACGCACGTGTGGTGAGAGAGGCTTGGCAGCAGAGAAGAAGCAAGAGGGGCAGCCAGGGAGGGGATTTGCATGCAGCTTGGAGGTCCCAGATGTCCTGCTTCCCCACCAGGGAATGCTGGCGATGCCCATCAGGCCCTATTCACAAGTGGGCCCCCAGCGTCTGGATCTGCCCTGTCCCAGCCACGAAAACACAAACAGGCCGAACCCTGAGCCCTGCTTAGGGTGACCTTTGCGGCCCAGGTGGTTGGAATGACACAACTGTGTTAGGGGAGAGGAGGCCCGAGGAGGCCTTCAGGGAGCTGCCACAGCATAGCAGTGCTCCAGAAAAAGCACTCTCCTTTCTGTAGGCTGCATGCGCACTCGAGCTGCTGCTTGAGGCAGAGAGAGGACAGCTAGGCGATCCATAGCTGAAGGCAATGCAGAGAGATGTTTTGGTGGGGCGGTGGCTCCATCTGCTGGCTGACAAGCGTGGAAGGCGAAGCCTCATTCCCACTGAGTTCCGGAGGAAGTTTCCAAACATTAGGCACTCTGGGTGCACAAGCTAGGGAGTGCTACTGAGGACTTCCCTCTGGCAACAGAGTGGGCACCAAGGGCATCTGGGCTGGAGGGTGCTTGGAAGCCGCAGGGGAGCCATTGGGCACCCAGTGCTCTCTGATGGAGAACACTGCAGGCCCGAGCATCCATGAACTCCTCCAAGGCTTTGGAGGGGGAAAGTTGTCCTTAGCAGAAGGCTTCCTGCCTCGTGCAGCAGGCCTTTCTGGATGGCGACGCTGCAGCTTCCTTGCAGGCTGCTGGTCCAGGGGCATGTGTCCCCTGGTCCAGAGTGCTGTAGGAGGAGCTCCTAGCAAGGGGAGCCAAGCACCTTGTTTCCTTGGCCTAGACTGGGCTGTGCACACAGAGGCCTGCCAGCAGTGAAGACAGCGCAGGCAGCAAGGGGATGTGTCAGGCAGATAAGAGGCAGCAGGAGTCCCACTTGAAAGTGGGGTCATGACTGTTTTGACCCCAGGCTCCAACGGCAACCTGCATACATAGCCTCTGGACCTGCAGCTTCCCAGGAGTGCAAGAGACACACAGGCAACACCCTGTTGCCTTCTCGTATGAACTGTGCTCCATGGAGGTCCTGTTGCCTGGCAGTGGCCTAGGCCAGCACAGACCCTAGGGAGGCCTGGCCCAGCCTGGGATGGGCCGCGACCTAGCAGGGCAATGGGCAAGCCTGGAACTTGAGGCCAGGCTGCAGGCTCATTCCAGGTTGGGCCTGGTGCAGAGAGCCTTGAGCCAGGACCTACAGGGCGAATGCTCAGGCCAGTGGCTTCTCCCTGTAATCCATGTTCCTCACTCGGGCTGCTCTGCTTGTCAGACCCACACTCCCTAGAAGTGTGTTTCTGAGGCATTTGGACAGTTGGGAAGTGGAGGCTCTCCCAACATTGGAGGCCTGCCTTGAACATTGCTCTGCATACTAAGAGGATTCCCTGCACCTCTGGTGCTGGGGAGAGATTTTCTGCACACAGGAGTCATTGGCACACACAGTGTTTCCCCACGGAAAGTGGTGTCAAAAAGCTCCCTTACAGGAATGCAGGGCACTGTCCCTTTGAAGCCCTCAACGCAGCAGGCTGTCATGGACTCGGCTGCAGGCCTTTGTGGCTGCAGAGACTGCAGCTCCTCTGGAGGTTATGGGTCAATTTGCACTCCTCTTTGAGTAAATGAGGCTTGTGGGATGAGCACCTTGCAAAGAGTGGCAAGCAGCCTGCTCCTTTTGGTGAGACGCACGTGTGGTGAGAGAGGCTTGGCAGCAGAGAAGAAGCAAGAGGGGCAGCCAGGGAGGGGATTTGCATGCAGCTTGGAGGTCCCAGATGTCCTGCTTCCCCACCAGGGAATGCTGGCGATGCCCATCAGGCCCTATTCACAAGTGGGCCCCCAGCGTCTGGATCTGCCCTGTCCCAGCCACGAAAACACACACAGGCCGAACCCTGAGCCCTGCTTAGGGTGACCTTTGCGGCCCAGGTGGTTGGAATGGCACAACTGTGTTAGGGGAGAGGAGGCCCGAGGAGGCCTTCAGGGAGCTGCCACAGCATAGCAGTGCTCCAGAAAAGGCACTCTCCTTTCTGTAGGCTGCATGCGCACTCGAGCTGCTGCTTGAGGCAGAGAGAGGACAGCTAGGCGATCCATAGCTGAAGGCAATGCAGAGAGATGTTTTGGTGGGGCGGTGGCTCCATCTGCTGGCTGACAAGCGTGGAAGGCGAAGCCTCATTCCCACTGAGTTCCGGAGGAAGTTTCCAAACATTAGGCACTCTGGGTGCACAAGCTAGGGAGTGCTACTGAGGACTTCCCTCTGGCAACAGAGTGGGCACCAAGGGCATCTGGGCTGGAGGGTGCTTGGAAGCCGCAGGGGAGCCATTGGGCACCCAGTGCTCTCTGATGGAGAACACTGCAGGCCCGAGCATCCATGAACTCCTCCAAGGCTTTGGAGGGGGAAAGTTGTCCTTAGCAGAAGGCTTCCTGCCTCGTGCAGCAGGCCTTTCTGGATGGCGACGCTGCAGCTTCCTTGCAGGCTGCTGGTCCAGGGGCATGTGTCCCCTGGTCCAGAGTGCTGTAGGAGGAGCTCCTAGCAAGGGGAGCCAAGCACCTTGTTTCCTTGGCCTAGACTGGGCTGTGCACACAGAGGCCTGCCAGCAGTGAAGACAGCGCAGGCAGCAAGGGGATGTGTCAGGCAGATAAGAGGCAGCAGGAGTCCCACTTGAAAGTGGGGTCATGACTGTTTTGACCCCAGGCTCCAACGGCAACCTGCATACATAGCCTCTGGACCTGCAGCTTCCCAGGAGTGCAAGAGACACACAGGCAACACCCTGTTGCCTTCTCGTATGAACTGTGCTCCATGGAGGTCCTGTTGCCTGGCAGTGGCCTAGGCCAGCACAGACCCTAGGGAGGCCTGGCCCAGCCTGGGATGGGCCGCGACCTAGCAGGGCAATGGGCAAGCCTGGAACTTGAGGCCAGGCTGCAGGCTCATTCCAGGTTGGGCCTGGTGCAGAGAGCCTTGAGCCAGGACCTACAGGGCGAATGCTCAGGCCAGTGGCTTCTCCCTGTAATCCATGTTCCTCACTCGGGCTGCTCTGCTTGTCAGACCCACACTCCCTAGAAGTGTGTTTCTGAGGCATTTGGACAGTTGGGAAGTGGAGGCTCTCCCAACATTGGAGGCCTGCCTTGAACATTGCTCTGCATACTAAGAGGATTCCCTGCACCTCTGGTGCTGGGGAGAGATTTTCTGCACACAGGAGTCATTGGCACACACAGTGTTTCCCCACGGAAAGTGGTGTCAAAAAGCTCCCTTACAGGAATGCAGGGCACTGTCCCTTTGAAGCCCTCAACGCAGCAGGCTGTCATGGACTCGGCTGCAGGCCTTTGTGGCTGCAGAGACTGCAGCTCCTCTGGAGGTTATGGGTCAATTTGCACTCCTCTTTGAGTAAATGAGGCTTGTGGGGTGAGCACCTTGCAAAGAGTGGCAAGCAGCCTGCTCCTTTTGGTGAGACGCACGTGTGGTGAGAGAGGCTTGGCAGCAGAGAAGAAGCAAGAGGGGCAGCCAGGGAGGGGATTTGCATGCAGCTTGGAGGTCGCAGATGTCCTGTTTCCCCACCAGGGAATGCTGGCGATGCCCATCAGGCCCTATTCACAAGTGGGCCCCCAGCGTCTGGATCTGCCCTGTCCCAGCCACGAAAACACACACAGGCCGAACCCTGAGCCCTGCTTAGGGTGACCTTTGCGGCCCAGGTGGTTGGAATGACACAACTGTGTTAGGGGAGAGGAGGCCCGAGGAGGCCTTCAGGGAGCTGCCACAGCATAGCAGTGCTCCAGAAAAAGCACTCTCCTTTCTGTAGGCTGCATGCGCACTCGAGCTGCTGCTTGAGGCAGAGAGAGGACAGCTAGGCGATCCATAGCTGAAGGCAATGCAGAGAGATGTTTTGGTGGGGCGGTGGCTCCATCTGCTGGCTGACAAGCGTGGAAGGCGAAGCCTCATTCCCACTGAGTTCCGGAGGAAGTTTCCAAACATTAGGCACTCTGGGTGCACAAGCTAGGGAGTGCTACTGAGGACTTCCCTCTGGCAACAGAGTGGGCACCAAGGGCATCTGGGCTGGAGGGTGCTTGGAAGCCGCAGGGGAGCCATTGGGCACCCAGTGCTCTCTGATGGAGAACACTGCAGGCCCGAGCATCCATGAACTCCTCCAAGGCTTTGGAGGGGGAAAGTTGTCCTTAGCAGAAGGCTTCCTGCCTCGTGCAGCAGGCCTTTCTGGATGGCGACGCTGCAGCTTCCTTGCAGGCTGCTGGTCCAGGGGCATGTGTCCCCTGGTCCAGAGTGCTGTAGGAGGAGCTCCTAGCAAGGGGAGCCAAGCACCTTGTTTCCTTGGCCTAGACTGGGCTGTGCACACAGAGGCCTGCCAGCAGTGAAGACAGCGCAGGCAGCAAGGGGATGTGTCAGGCAGATAAGAGGCAGCAGGAGTCCCACTTGAAAGTGGGGTCATGACTGTTTTGACCCCAGGCTCCAACGGCAACCTGCATACATAGCCTCTGGACCTGCAGCTTCCCAGGAGTGCAAGAGACACACAGGCAACACCCTGTTGCCTTCTCGTATGAACTGTGCTCCATGGAGGTCCTGTTGCCTGGCAGTGGCCTAGGCCAGCACAGACCCTAGGGAGGCCTGGCCCAGCCTGGGATGGGCCGCGACCTAGCAGGGCAATGGGCAAGCCTGGAACTTGAGGCCAGGCTGCAGGCTCATTCCAGGTTGGGCCTGGTGCAGAGAGCCTTGAGCCAGGACCTACAGGGCGAATGCTCAGGCCAGTGGCTTCTCCCTGTAATCCATGTTCCTCACTCGGGCTGCTCTGCTTGTCAGACCCACACTCCCTAGAAGTGTGTTTCTGAGGCATTTGGACAGTTGGGAAGTGGAGGCTCTCCCAACATTGGAGGCCTGCCTTGAACATTGCTCTGCATACTAAGAGGATTCCCTGCACCTCTGGTGCTGGGGAGAGATTTTCTGCACACAGGAGTCATTGGCACACACAGTGTTTCCCCACGGAAAGTGGTGTCAAAAAGCTCCCTTACAGGAATGCAGGGCACTGTCCCTTTGAAGCCCTCAACGCAGCAGGCTGTCATGGACTCGGCTGCAGGCCTTTGTGGCTGCAGAGACTGCAGCTCCTCTGGAGGTTATGGGTCAATTTGCACTCCTCTTTGAGTAAATGAGGCTTGTGGGGTGAGCACCTTGCAAAGAGTGGCAAGCAGCCTGCTCCTTTTGGTGAGACGCACGTGTGGTGAGAGAGGCTTGGCAGCAGAGAAGAAGCAAGAGGGGCAGCCAGGGAGGGGATTTGCATGCAGCTTGGAGGTCGCAGATGTCCTGCTTCCCCACCAGGGAATGCTGGCGATGCCCATCAGGCCCTATTCACAAGTGGGCCCCCAGCGTCTGGATCTGCCCTGTCCCAGCCACGAAAACACACACAGGCCGAACCCTGAGCCCTACTTAGGGTGACCTTTGCGGCCCAGGTGGTTGGAATGGCACAACTGTGTTAGGGGAGAGGAGGCCCGAGGAGGCCTTCAGGGAGCTGCCACAGCATAGCAGTGCTCCAGAAAAGGCACTCTCCTTTCTGTAGGCTGCATGCGCACTCGAGCTGCTGCTTGAGGCAGAGAGAGGACAGCTAGGCGATCCATAGCTGAAGGCAATGCAGAGAGATGTTTTGGTGGGGCGGTGGCTCCATCTGCTGGCTGACAAGCGTGGAAGGAGAAGCCTCATTCCCACTGAGTTCCGGAGGAAGTTTCCAAACATTAGGCACTCTGGGTGCACAAGCTAGGGAGTGCTCCTGAGGACTTCCCTCTGGCAACAGAGTGGGCACCAAGGGCATCTGGGCTGGAGGGTGCTTGGAAGCCGCAGGGGAGCCATTGGGCACCCAGTGCTCTCTGATGGAGAACACTGCAGGCCCGAGCATCCATGAACTCCTCCAAGGCTTTGGAGGGGGAAAGTTGTCCTTAGCAGAAGGCTTCCTGCCTCGTGCAGCAGGCCTTTCTGGATGGCGAAGCTGCAGCTTCCTTGCAGGCTGCTGGTCCAGGGGCATGTGTCCCCTGGTCCAGAGTGCTGTAGGAGGAGCTCCTAGCAAGGGGAGCCAAGCACCTTGTTTCCTTGGCCTAGACTGGGCTGTGCACACAGAGGCCTGCCAGCAGTGAAGACAGCGCAGGCAGCAAGGGGATGTGTCAGGCAGATAAGAGGCAGCAGGAGTCCCACTTGAAAGTGGGGTCATGACTGTTTTGACCCCAGGCTCCAACGGCAACCTGCATACATAGCCTCTGGACCTGCAGCTTCCCAGGAGTGCAAGAGACACACAGGCAACACCCTGTTGCCTTCTCGTATGAACTGTGCTCCATGGAGGTCCTGTTGCCTGGCAGTGGCCTAGGCCAGCACAGACCCTAGGGAGGCCTGGCCCAGCCTGGGATGGGCCGCGACCTAGCAGGGCAATGGGCAAGCCTGGAACTTGAGGCCAGGCTGCAGGCTCATTCCAGGTTGGGCCTGGTGCAGAGAGCCTTGAGCCAGGACCTACAGGGCGAATGCTCAGGCCAGTGGCTTCTCCCTGTAATCCATGTTCCTCACTCGGGCTGCTCTGCTTGTCAGACCCACACTCCCTAGAAGTGTGTTTCTGAGGCATTTGGACAGTTGGGAAGTGGAGGCTCTCCCAACATTGGAGGCCTGCCTTGAACATTGCTCTGCATACTAAGAGGATTCCCTGCACCTCTGGTGCTGGGGAGAGATTTTCTGCACACAGGAGTCATTGGCACACACAGTGTTTCCCCACGGAAAGTGGTGTCAAAAAGCTCCCTTACAGGAATGCAGGGCACTGTCCCTTTGAAGCCCTCAACGCAGCAGGCTGTCATGGACTCGGCTGCAGGCCTTTGTGGCTGCAGAGACTGCAGCTCCTCTGGAGGTTATGGGTCAATTTGCACTCCTCTTTGAGTAAATGAGGCTTGTGGGGTGAGCACCTTGCAAAGAGTGGCAAGCAGCCTGCTCCTTTTGGTGAGACGCACGTGTGGTGAGAGAGGCTTGGCAGCAGAGAAGAAGCAAGAGGGGCAGCCAGGGAGGGGATTTGCATGCAGCTTGGAGGTCCCAGATGTCCTGCTTCCCCACCAGGGAATGCTGGCGATGCCCATCAGGCCCTATTCACAAGTGGGCCCCCAGCTTCTGGATCTGCCCTGTCCCAGCCACGAAAACACACACAGGCCGAACCCTGAGCCCTGCTTAGGGTGACCTTTGCGGCCCAGGTGGTTGGAATGGCACAACTGTGTTAGGGGAGAGGAGGCCCGAGGAGGCCTTCAGGGAGCTGCCACAGCATAGCAGTGCTCCAGAAAAGGCACTCTCCTTTCTGTAGGCTGCATGCGCACTCGAGCTGCTGCTTGAGGCAGAGAGAGGACAGCTAGGCGATCCATGGCTGAAGGCAATGCAGAGAGATGTTTTGGTGGGGCAGTGGCTCCATCTGCTGGCTGACAAGCGTGGAAGGAGAAGCCTCATTCCCACTGAGTTCCGGAGGAAGTTTCCAAACATTAGGCACTCTGGGTGCACAAGCTAGGGAGTGCTCCTGAGGACTTCCCTCTGGCAACAGAGTGGGCACCAAGGGCATCTGGGCTGGAGGGTGCTTGGAAGCCGCAGGGGAGCCATTGGGCACCCAGTGCTCTCTGATGGAGAACACTGCAGGCCCGAGCATCCATGAACTCCTCCAAGGCTTTGGAGGGGGAAAGTTGTCCTTAGCAGAAGGCTTCCTGCCTCGTGCAGCAGGCCTTTCTGGATGGCGAAGCTGCAGCTTCCTTGCAGGCTGCTGGTCCAGGGGCATGTGTCCCCTGGTCCAGAGTGCTGTAGGAGGAGCTCCTAGCAAGGGGAGCCAAGCACCTTGTTTCCTTGGCCTAGACTGGGCTGTGCACACAGAGGCCTGCCAGCAGTGAAGACAGTGCAGGCAGCAAGGGGATGTGTCAGGCAGATAAGAGGCAGCAGGAGTCCCACTTGAAAGTGGGGTCATGACTGTTTTGACCCCAGGCTCCAACGGCAACCTGCATACATAGCCTCTGGACCTGCAGCTTCCCAGGAGTGCAAGAGACACACAGGCAACACCCTGTTGCCTTCTCGTATGAACTGTGCTCCATGGAGGTCCTGTTGCCTGGCAGTGGCCTAGGCCAGCACAGACCCTAGGGAGGCCTGGCCCAGCCTGGGATGGGCCGCGACCTAGCAGGGCAATGGGCAAGCCTGGAACTTGAGGCCAGGCTGCAGGCTCATTCCAGGTTGGGCCTGGTGCAGAGAGCCTTCAGCCAGGACCTACAGGGCAAATGCTCAGGCCAGTGGCTTCTCCCTGTAATCCATGTTCCTCACTCGGGCTGCTCTGCTTGTCAGACCCACACTCCCTAGAAGTGTGTTTCTGAGGCATTTGGACAGTTGGGAAGTGGAGGCTCTCCCAACATTGGAGGCCTGCCTTGAACATTGCTCTGCATACTAAGAGGATTCCCTGCACCTCTGGTGCTGGGGAGAGATTTTCTGCACACAGGAGTCATTGGCACACACAGTGTTTCCCCACGGAAAGTGGTGTCAAAAAGCTCCCTTACAGGAATGCAGGGCACTGTCCCTTTGAAGCCCTCAACGCAGCAGGCTGTCATGGACTCGGCTGCAGGCCTTTGTGGCTGCAGAGACTGCAGCTCCTCTGGAGGTTATGGGTCAATTTGCACTCCTCTTTGAGTAAATGAGGCTTGTGGGGTGAGCACCTTGCAAAGAGTGGCAAGCAGCCTGCTCCTTTTGGTGAGACGCACGTGTGGTGAGAGAGGCTTGGCAGCAGAGAAGAAGCAAGAGGGGCAGCCAGGGAGGGGATTTGCATGCAGCTTGGAGGTCGCAGATGTCCTGCTTCCCCACCAGGGAATGCTGGCGATGCCCATCAGGCCCTATTCACAAGTGGGCCCCCAGCTTCTGGATCTGCCCTGTCCCAGACACGAAAACACACACAGGCCGAACCCTGAGCCCTGCTTAGGGTGACCTTTGCGGCCCAGGTGGTTGGAATGGCACAACTGTGTTAGGGGAGAGGAGGCCCGAGGAGGCCTTCAGGGAGCTGCCACAGCATAGCAGTGCTCCAGAAAAGGCACTCTCCTTTCTGTAGGCTGCATGCGCACTCGAGCTGCTGCTTGAGGCAGAGAGAGGACAGCTAGGCGATCCATGGCTGAAGGCAATGCAGAGAGATGTTTTGGTGGGGCGGTGGCTCCATCTGCTGGCTGACAAGCATGGAAGGAGAAGCCTCATTCCCACTGAGTTCCGGAGGAAGTTTCCAAACATTAGGCACTCTGGGTGCACAAGCTAGGGAGTGCTACTGAGGACTTCCCTCTGGCAACAGAGTGGGCACCAAGGGCATCTGGGCTGGAGGGTGCTTGGAAGCCGCAGGGGAGCCATTGGGCACCCAGTGCTCTCTGATGGAGAACACTGCAGGCCCGAGCATCCATGAACTCCTCCAAGGCTTTGGAGGGGGAAAGTTGTCCTTAGCAGAAGGCTTCCTGCCTCGTGCAGCAGGCCTTTCTGGATGGCGACGCTGCAGCTTCCTTGCAGGCTGCTGGTCCAGGGGCATGTGTCCCCTGGTCCAGAGTGCTGTAGGAGGAGCTCCTAGCAAGGGGAGCCAAGCACCTTGTTTCCTTGGCCTAGACTGGGCTGTGCACACAGAGGCCTGCCAGCAGTGAAGACAGCGCAGGCAGCAAGGGGATGTGTCAGGCAGATAAGAGGCAGCAGGAGTCCCACTTGAAAGTGGGGTCATGACTGTTTTGACCCCAGGCTCCAACGGCAACCTGCATACATAGCCTCTGGACCTGCAGCTTCCCAGGAGTGCAAGAGACACACAGGCAACACCCTGTTGCCTTCTCGTATGAACTGTGCTCCATGGAGGTCCTGTTGCCTGGCAGTGGCCTAGGCCAGCACAGACCCTAGGGAGGCCTGGCCCAGCCTGGGATGGGCCGCGACCTAGCAGGGCAATGGGCAAGCCTGGAACTTGAGGCCAGGCTGCAGGCTCATTCCAGGTTGGGCCTGGTGCAGAGAGCCTTGAGCCAGGACCTACAGGGCGAATGCTCAGGCCAGTGGCTTCTCCCTGTAATCCATGTTCCTCACTCGGGCTGCTCTGCTTGTCAGACCCACACTCCCTAGAAGTGTGTTTCTGAGGCATTTGGACAGTTGGGAAGTGGAGGCTCTCGCAACATTGGAGGCCTGCCTTGAACATTGCTCTGCATACTAAGAGGATTCCCTGCACCTCTGGTGCTGGGGAGAGATTTTCTGCACACAGGAGTCATTGGCACACACAGTGTTTCCCCACGGAAAGTGGTGTCAAAAAGCTCCCTTACAGGAATGCAGGGCACTGTCCCTTTGAAGCCCTCAACGCAGCAGGCTGTCATGGACTCGGCTGCAGGCCTTTGTGGCTGCAGAGACTGCAGCTCCTCTGGAGGTTATGGGTCAATTTGCACTCCTCTTTGAGTAAATGAGGCTTGTGGGATGAGCACCTTGCAAAGAGTGGCAAGCAGCCTGCTCCTTTTGGTGAGACGCACGTGTGGTGAGAGAGGCTTGGCAGCAGAGAAGAAGCAAGAGGGGCAGCCAGGGAGGGGATTTGCATGCAGCTTGGAGGTCCCAGATGTCCTGCTTCCCCACCAGGGAATGCTGGCGATGCCCATCAGGCCCTATTCACAAGTGGGCCCCCAGCGTCTGGATCTGCCCTGTCCCAGCCACGAAAACACACACAGGCCGAACCCTGAGCCCTGCTTAGGGTGACCTTTGCGGCCCAGGTGGTTGGAATGACACAACTGTGTTAGGGGAGAGGAGGCCCGAGGAGGCCTTCAGGGAGCTGCCACAGCATAGCAGTGCTCCAGAAAAGGCACTCTCCTTTCTGTAGGCTGCATGCGCACTCGAGCTGCTGCTTGAGGCAGAGAGAGGACAGCTAGGCGATCCATAGCTGAAGGCAATGCAGAGAGATGTTTTGGTGGGGCGGTGGCTCCATCTGCTGGCTGACAAGCGTGGAAGGCGAAGCCTCATTCCCACTGAGTTCCGGAGGAAGTTTCCAAACATTAGGCACTCTGGGTGCACAAGCTAGGGAGTGCTACTGAGGACTTCCCTCTGGCAACAGAGTGGGCACCAAGGGCATCTGGGCTGGAGGGTGCTTGGAAGCCGCAGGGGAGCCATTGGGCACCCAGTGCTCTCTGATGGAGAACACTGCAGGCCCGAGCATCCATGAACTCCTCCAAGGCTTTGGAGGGGGAAAGTTGTCCTTAGCAGAAGGCTTCCTGCCTCGTGCAGCAGGCCTTTCTGGATGGCGAAGCTGCAGCTTCCTTGCAGGCTGCTGGTCCAGGGGCATGTGTCCCCTGGTCCAGAGTGCTGTAGGAGGAGCTCCTAGCAAGGGGAGCCAAGCACCTTGTTTCCTTGGCCTAGACTGGGCTGTGCACACAGAGGCCTGCCAGCAGTGAAGACAGCGCAGGCAGCAAGGGGATGTGTCAGGCAGATAAGAGGCAGCAGGAGTCCCACTTGAAAGTGGGGTCATGACTGTTTTGACCCCAGGCTCCAACGGCAACCTGCATACATAGCCTCTGGACCTGCAGCTTCCCAGGAGTGCAAGAGACACACAGGCAACACCCTGTTGCCTTCTCGTATGAACTGTGCTCCATGGAGGTCCTGTTGCCTGGCAGTGGCCTAGGCCAGCACAGACCCTAGGGAGGCCTGGCCCAGCCTGGGATGGGCCGCGACCTAGCAGGGCAATGGGCAAGCCTGGAACTTGAGGCCAGGCTGCAGGCTCATTCCAGGTTGGGCCTGGTGCAGAGAGCCTTGAGCCAGGACCTACAGGGCGAATGCTCAGGCCAGTGGCTTCTCCCTGTAATCCATGTTCCTCACTCGGGCTGCTCTGCTTGTCAGACCCACACTCCCTAGAAGTGTGTTTCTGAGGCATTTGGACAGTTGGGAAGTGGAGGCTCTCCCAACATTGGAGGCCTGCCTTGAACATTGCTCTGCATACTAAGAGGATTCCCTGCACCTCTGGTGCTGGGGAGAGATTTTCTGCACACAGGAGTCATTGGCACACACAGTGTTTCCCCACGGAAAGTGGTGTCAAAAAGCTCCCTTACAGGAATGCAGGGCACTGTCCCTTTGAAGCCCTCAACGCAGCAGGCTGTCATGGACTCGGCTGCAGGCCTTTGTGGCTGCAGAGACTGCAGCTCCTCTGGAGGTTATGGGTCAATTTGCACTCCTCTTTGAGTAAATGAGGCTTGTGGGGTGAGCACCTTGCAAAGAGTGGCAAGCAGCCTGCTCCTTTTGGTGAGACGCACGTGTGGTGAGAGAGGCTTGGCAGCAGAGAAGAAGCAAGAGGGGCAGCCAGGGAGGGGATTTGCATGCAGCTTGGAGGTCGCAGATGTCCTGCTTCCCCACCAGGGAATGCTGGCGATGCCCATCAGGCCCTATTCACAAGTGGGCCCCCAGCTTCTGGATCTGCCCTGTCCCAGCCACGAAAACACACACAGGCCGAACCCTGAGCCCTGCTTAGGGTGACCTTTGCGGCCCAGGTGGTTGGAATGGCACAACTGTGTTAGGGGAGAGGAGGCCCGAGGAGGCCTTCAGGGAGCTGCCACAGCATAGCAGTGCTCCAGAAAAGGCACTCTCCTTTCTGTAGGCTGCATGCGCACTCGAGCTGCTGCTTGAGGCAGAGAGAGGACAGCTAGGCGATCCATGGCTGAAGGCAATGCAGAGAGATGTTTTGGTGGGGCGGTGGCTCCATCTGCTGGCTGACAAGCGTGGAAGGAGAAGCCTCATTCCCACTGAGTTCCGGAGGAAGTTTCCAAACATTAGGCACTCTGGGTGCACAAGCTAGGGAGTGCTACTGAGGACTTCCCTCTGGCAACAGAGTGGGCACCAAGGGCATCTGGGCTGGAGGGTGCTTGGAAGCCGCAGGGGAGCCATTGGGCACCCAGTGCTCTCTGATGGAGAACACTGCAGGCCCGAGCATCCATGAACTCCTCCAAGGCTTTGGAGGGGGAAAGTTGTCCTTAGCAGAAGGCTTCCTGCCTCGTGCAGCAGGCCTTTCTGGATGGCGACGCTGCAGCTTCCTTGCAGGCTGCTGGTCCAGGGGCATGTGTCCCCTGGTCCAGAGTGCTGTAGGAGGAGCTCCTAGCAAGGGGAGCCAAGCACCTTGTTTCCTTGGCCTAGACTGGGCTGTGCACACAGAGGCCTGCCAGCAGTGAAGACAGCGCAGGCAGCAAGGGGATGTGTCAGGCAGATAAGAGGCAGCAGGAGTCCCACTTGAAAGTGGGGTCATGACTGTTTTGACCCCAGGCTCCAACGGCAACCTGCATACATAGCCTCTGGACCTGCAGCTTCCCAGGAGTGCAAGAGACACACAGGCAACACCCTGTTGCCTTCTCGTATGAACTGTGCTCCATGGAGGTCCTGTTGCCTGGCAGTGGCCTAGGCCAGCACAGACCCTAGGGAGGCCTGGCCCAGCCTGGGATGGGCCGCGACCTAGCAGGGCAATGGGCAAGCCTGGAACTTGAGGCCAGGCTGCAGGCTCATTCCAGGTTGGGCCTGGTGCAGAGAGCCTTGAGCCAGGACCTACAGGGCGAATGCTCAGGCCAGTGGCTTCTCCCTGTAATCCATGTTCCTCACTCGGGCTGCTCTGCTTGTCAGACCCACACTCCCTAGAAGTGTGTTTCTGAGGCATTTGGACAGTTGGGAAGTGGAGGCTCTCCCAACATTGGAGGCCTGCCTTGAACATTGCTCTGCATACTAAGAGGATTCCCTGCACCTCTGGTGCTGGGGAGAGATTTTCTGCACACAGGAGTCATTGGCACACACAGTGTTTCCCCACGGAAAGTGGTGTCAAAAAGCTCCCTTACAGGAATGCAGGGCACTGTCCCTTTGAAGCCCTCAACGCAGCAGGCTGTCATGGACTCGGCTGCAGGCCTTTGTGGCTGCAGAGACTGCAGCTCCTCTGGAGGTTATGGGTCAATTTGCACTCCTCTTTGAGTAAATGAGGCTTGTGGGGTGAGCACCTTGCAAAGAGTGGCAAGCAGCCTGCTCCTTTTGGTGAGACGCACGTGTGGTGAGAGAGGCTTGGCAGCAGAGAAGAAGCAAGAGGGGCAGCCAGGGAGGGGATTTGCATGCAGCTTGGAGGTCCCAGATGTCCTGCTTCCCCACCAGGGAATGCTGGCGATGCCCATCAGGCCCTATTCACAAGTGGGCCCCCAGCTTCTGGATCTGCCCTGTCCCAGACACGAAAACACACACAGGCCGAACCCTGAGCCCTGCTTAGGGTGACCTTTGCGGCCCAGGTGGTTGGAATGGCACAACTGTGTTAGGGGAGAGGAGGCCCGAGGAGGCCTTCAGGGAGCTGCCACAGCATAGCAGTGCTCCAGAAAAGGCACTCTCCTTTCTGTAGGCTGCATGCGCACTCGAGCTGCTGCTTGAGGCAGAGAGAGGACAGCTAGGCGATCCATGGCTGAAGGCAATGCAGAGAGATGTTTTGGTGGGGCGGTGGCTCCATCTGCTGGCTGACAAGCGTGGAAGGAGAAGCCTCATTCCCACTGAGTTCCGGAGGAAGTTTCCAAACATTAGGCACTCTGGGTGCACAAGCTAGGGAGTGCTACTGAGGACTTCCCTCTGGCAACAGAGTGGGCACCAAGGGCATCTGGGCTGGAGGGTGCTTGGAAGCCGCAGGGGAGCCATTGGGCACCCAGTGCTCTCTGATGGAGAACACTGCAGGCCCGAGCATCCATGAACTCCTCCAAGGCTTTGGAGGGGGAAAGTTGTCCTTAGCAGAAGGCTTCCTGCCTCGTGCAGCAGGCCTTTCTGGATGGCGAAGCTGCAGCTTCCTTGCAGGCTGCTGGTCCAGGGGCATGTGTCCCCTGGTCCAGAGTGCTGTAGGAGGAGCTCCTAGCAAGGGGAGCCAAGCACCTTGTTTCCTTGGCCTAGACTGGGCTGTGCACACAGAGGCCTGCCAGCAGTGAAGACAGCGCAGGCAGCAAGGGGATGTGTCAGGCAGATAAGAGGCAGCAGGAGTCCCACTTGAAAGTGGGGTCATGACTGTTTTGACCCCAGGCTCCAACGGCAACCTGCATACATAGCCTCTGGACCTGCAGCTTCCCAGGAGTGCAAGAGACACACAGGCAACACCCTGTTGCCTTCTCGTATGAACTGTGCTCCATGGAGGTCCTGTTGCCTGGCAGTGGCCTAGGCCAGCACAGACCCTAGGGAGGCCTGGCCCAGCCTGGGATGGGCCGCGACCTAGCAGGGCAATGGGCAAGCCTGGAACTTGAGGCCAGGCTGCAGGCTCATTCCAGGTTGGGCCTGGTGCAGAGAGCCTTGAGCCAGGACCTACAGGGCGAATGCTCAGGCCAGTGGCTTCTCCCTGTAATCCATGTTCCTCACTCGGGCTGCTCTGCTTGTCAGACCCACACTCCCTAGAAGTGTGTTTCTGAGGCATTTGGACAGTTGGGAAGTGGAGGCTCTCCCAACATTGGAGGCCTGCCTTGAACATTGCTCTGCATACTAAGAGGATTCCCTGCACCTCTGGTGCTGGGGAGAGATTTTCTGCACACAGGAGTCATTGGCACACACAGTGTTTCCCCACGGAAAGTGGTGTCAAAAAGCTCCCTTACAGGAATGCAGGGCACTGTCCCTTTGAAGCCCTCAACGCAGCAGGCTGTCATGGACTCGGCTGCAGGCCTTTGTGGCTGCAGAGACTGCAGCTCCTCTGGAGGTTATGGGTCAATTTGCACTCCTCTTTGAGTAAATGAGGCTTGTGGGGTGAGCACCTTGCAAAGAGTGGCAAGCAGCCTGCTCCTTTTGGTGAGACGCACGTGTGGTGAGAGAGGCTTGGCAGCAGAGAAGAAGCAAGAGGGGCAGCCAGGGAGGGGATTTGCATGCAGCTTGGAGGTCGCAGATGTCCTGCTTCCCCACCAGGGAATGCTGGCGATGCCCATCAGGCCCTATTCACAAGTGGGCCCCCAGCTTCTGGATCTGCCCTGTCCCAGCCACGAAAACACACACAGGCCGAACCCTGAGCCCTGCTTAGGGTGACCTTTGCGGCCCAGGTGGTTGGAATGGCACAACTGTGTTAGGGGAGAGGAGGCCCGAGGAGGCCTTCAGGGAGCTGCCACAGCATAGCAGTGCTCCAGAAAAGGCACTCTCCTTTCTGTAGGCTGCATGCGCACTCGAGCTGCTGCTTGAGGCAGAGAGAGGACAGCTAGGCGATCCATGGCTGAAGGCAATGCAGAGAGATGTTTTGGTGGGGCGGTGGCTCCATCTGCTGGCTGACAAGCGTGGAAGGAGAAGCCTCATTCCCACTGAGTTCCGGAGGAAGTTTCCAAACATTAGGCACTCTGGGTGCACAAGCTAGGGAGTGCTACTGAGGACTTCCCTCTGGCAACAGAGTGGGCACCAAGGGCATCTGGGCTGGAGGGTGCTTGGAAGCCGCAGGGGAGCCATTGGGCACCCAGTGCTCTCTGATGGAGAACACTGCAGGCCCGAGCATCCATGAACTCCTCCAAGGCTTTGGAGGGGGAAAGTTGTCCTTAGCAGAAGGCTTCCTGCCTCGTGCAGCAGGCCTTTCTGGATGGCGACGCTGCAGCTTCCTTGCAGGCTGCTGGTCCAGGGGCATGTGTCCCCTGGTCCAGAGTGCTGTAGGAGGAGCTCCTAGCAAGGGGAGCCAAGCACCTTGTTTCCTTGGCCTAGACTGGGCTGTGCACACAGAGGCCTGCCAGCAGTGAAGACAGCGCAGGCAGCAAGGGGATGTGTCAGGCAGATAAGAGGCAGCAGGAGTCCCACTTGAAAGTGGGGTCATGACTGTTTTGACCCCAGGCTCCAACGGCAACCTGCATACATAGCCTCTGGACCTGCAGCTTCCCAGGAGTGCAAGAGACACACAGGCAACACCCTGTTGCCTTCTCGTATGAACTGTGCTCCATGGAGGTCCTGTTGCCTGGCAGTGG
Organism: Hippopotamus amphibius kiboko; assembly: GCF_030028045.1. Taxonomy (NCBI): domain Eukaryota; kingdom Metazoa; phylum Chordata; class Mammalia; order Artiodactyla; family Hippopotamidae; genus Hippopotamus; species Hippopotamus amphibius. The sequence continues at coordinate 24,427 of NW_026648297.1, forward strand.
CCTAGGCCAGCACAGACCCTAGGGAGGCCTGGCCCAGCCTGGGATGGGCCGCGACCTAGCAGGGCAATGGGCAAGCCTGGAACTTGAGGCCAGGCTGCAGGCTCATTCCAGGTTGGGCCTGGTGCAGAGAGCCTTGAGCCAGGACCTACAGGGCGAATGCTCAGGCCAGTGGCTTCTCCCTGTAATCCATGTTCCTCACTCGGGCTGCTCTGCTTGTCAGACCCACACTCCCTAGAAGTGTGTTTCTGAGGCATTTGGACAGTTGGGAAGTGGAGGCTCTCCCAACATTGGAGGCCTGCCTTGAACATTGCTCTGCATACTAAGAGGATTCCCTGCACCTCTGGTGCTGGGGAGAGATTTTCTGCACACAGGAGTCATTGGCACACACAGTGTTTCCCCACGGAAAGTGGTGTCAAAAAGCTCCCTTACAGGAATGCAGGGCACTGTCCCTTTGAAGCCCTCAACGCAGCAGGCTGTCATGGACTCGGCTGCAGGCCTTTGTGGCTGCAGAGACTGCAGCTCCTCTGGAGGTTATGGGTCAATTTGCACTCCTCTTTGAGTAAATGAGGCTTGTGGGGTGAGCACCTTGCAAAGAGTGGCAAGCAGCCTGCTCCTTTTGGTGAGACGCACGTGTGGTGAGAGAGGCTTGGCAGCAGAGAAGAAGCAAGAGGGGCAGCCAGGGAGGGGATTTGCATGCAGCTTGGAGGTCCCAGATGTCCTGCTTCCCCACCAGGGAATGCTGGCGATGCCCATCAGGCCCTATTCACAAGTGGGCCCCCAGCTTCTGGATCTGCCCTGTCCCAGACACGAAAACACACACAGGCCGAACCCTGAGCCCTGCTTAGGGTGACCTTTGCGGCCCAGGTGGTTGGAATGGCACAACTGTGTTAGGGGAGAGGAGGCCCGAGGAGGCCTTCAGGGAGCTGCCACAGCATAGCAGTGCTCCAGAAAAGGCACTCTCCTTTCTGTAGGCTGCATGCGCACTCGAGCTGCTGCTTGAGGCAGAGAGAGGACAGCTAGGCGATCCATGGCTGAAGGCAATGCAGAGAGATGTTTTGGTGGGGCGGTGGCTCCATCTGCTGGCTGACAAGCGTGGAAGGAGAAGCCTCATTCCCACTGAGTTCCGGAGGAAGTTTCCAAACATTAGGCACTCTGGGTGCACAAGCTAGGGAGTGCTACTGAGGACTTCCCTCTGGCAACAGAGTGGGCACCAAGGGCATCTGGGCTGGAGGGTGCTTGGAAGCCGCAGGGGAGCCATTGGGCACCCAGTGCTCTCTGATGGAGAACACTGCAGGCCCGAGCATCCATGAACTCCTCCAAGGCTTTGGAGGGGGAAAGTTGTCCTTAGCAGAAGGCTTCCTGCCTCGTGCAGCAGGCCTTTCTGGATGGCGACGCTGCAGCTTCCTTGCAGGCTGCTGGTCCAGGGGCATGTGTCCCCTGGTCCAGAGTGCTGTAGGAGGAGCTGCTAGCAAGGGGAGCCAAGCACCTTGTTTCCTTGGCCTAGACTGGGCTGTGCACACAGAGGCCTGCCAGCAGTGAAGACAGCGCAGGCAGCAAGGGGATGTGTCAGGCAGATAAGAGGCAGCAGGAGTCCCACTTGAAAGTGGGGTCATGACTGTTTTGACCCCAGGCTCCAACGGCAACCTGCATACATAGCCTCTGGACCTGCAGCTTCCCAGGAGTGCAAGAGACACACAGGCAACACCCTGTTGCCTTCTCGTATGAACTGTGCTCCATGGAGGTCCTGTTGCCTGGCAGTGGCCTAGGCCAGCACAGACCCTAGGGAGGCCTGGCCCAGCCTGGGATGGGCCGCGACCTAGCAGGGCAATGGGCAAGCCTGGAACTTGAGGCCAGGCTGCAGGCTCATTCCAGGTTGGGCCTGGTGCAGAGAGCCTTGAGCCAGGACCTACAGGGCGAATGCTCAGGCCAGTGGCTTCTCCCTGTAATCCATGTTCCTCACTCGGGCTGCTCTGCTTGTCAGACCCACACTCCCTAGAAGTGTGTTTCTGAGGCATTTGGACAGTTGGGAAGTGGAGGCTCTCCCAACATTGGAGGCCTGCCTTGAACATTGCTCTGCATACTAAGAGGATTCCCTGCACCTCTGGTGCTGGGGAGAGATTTTCTGCACACAGGAGTCATTGGCACACACAGTGTTTCCCCACGGAAAGTGGTGTCAAAAAGCTCCCTTACAGGAATGCAGGGCACTGTCCCTTTGAAGCCCTCAACGCAGCAGGCTGTCATGGACTCGGCTGCAGGCCTTTGTGGCTGCAGAGACTGCAGCTCCTCTGGAGGTTATGGGTCAATTTGCACTCCTCTTTGAGTAAATGAGGCTTGTGGGGTGAGCACCTTGCAAAGAGTGGCAAGCAGCCTGCTCCTTTTGGTGAGACGCACGTGTGGTGAGAGAGGCTTGGCAGCAGAGAAGAAGCAAGAGGGGCAGCCAGGGAGGGGATTTGCATGCAGCTTGGAGGTCCCAGATGTCCTGCTTCCCCACCAGGGAATGCTGGCGATGCCCATCAGGCCCTATTCACAAGTGGGCCCCCAGCTTCTGGATCTGCCCTGTCCCAGCCACGAAAACACACACAGGCCGAACCCTGAGCCCTGCTTAGGGTGACCTTTGCGGCCCAGGTGGTTGGAATGGTACAACTGTGTTAGCGGAGAGGAGGCCCGAGGAGGCCTTCAGGGAGCTGCCACAGCATAGCAGTGCTCCAGAAAAGGCACTCTCCTTTCTGTAGGCTGCATGCGCACTCGAGCTGCTGCTTGAGGCAGAGAGAGGACAGCTAGGCGATCCATGGCTGAAGGCAATGCAGAGAGATGTTTTGGTGGGGCGGTGGCTCCATCTGCTGGCTGACAAGCGTGGAAGGAGAAGCCTCATTCCCACTGAGTTCCGGAGGAAGTTTCCAAACATTAGGCACTCTGGGTGCACAAGCTAGGGAGTGCTACTGAGGACTTCCCTCTGGCAACAGAGTGGGCACCAAGGGCATCTGGGCTGGAGGGTGCTTGGAAGCCGCAGGGGAGCCATTGGGCACCCAGTGCTCTCTGATGGAGAACACTGCAGGCCCGAGCATCCATGAACTCCTCCAAGGCTTTGGAGGGGGAAAGTTGTCCTTAGCAGAAGGCTTCCTGCCTCGTGCAGCAGGCCTTTCTGGATGGCGACGCTGCAGCTTCCTTGCAGGCTGCTGGTCCAGGGGCATGTGTCCCCTGGTCCAGAGTGCTGTAGGAGGAGCTCCTAGCAAGGGGAGCCAAGCACCTTGTTTCCTTGGCCTAGACTGGGCTGTGCACACAGAGGCCTGCCAGCAGTGAAGACAGCGCAGGCAGCAAGGGGATGTGTCAGGCAGATAAGAGGCAGCAGGAGTCCCACTTGAAAGTGGGGTCATGACTGTTTTGACCCCAGGCTCCAACGGCAACCTGCATACATAGCCTCTGGACCTGCAGCTTCCCAGGAGTGCAAGAGACACACAGGCAACACCCTGTTGCCTTCTCGTATGAACTGTGCTCCATGGAGGTCCTGTTGCCTGGCAGTGGCCTAGGCCAGCACAGACCCTAGGGAGGCCTGGCCCAGCCTGGGATGGGCCGCGACCTAGCAGGGCAATGGGCAAGCCTGGAACTTGAGGCCAGGCTGCAGGCTCATTCCAGGTTGGGCCTGGTGCAGAGAGCCTTGAGCCAGGACCTACAGGGCGAATGCTCAGGCCAGTGGCTTCTCCCTGTAATCCATGTTCCTCACTCGGGCTGCTCTGCTTGTCAGACCCACACTCCCTAGAAGTGTGTTTCTGAGGCATTTGGACAGTTGGGAAGTGGAGGCTCTCCCAACATTGGAGGCCTGCCTTGAACATTGCTCTGCATACTAAGAGGATTCCCTGCACCTCTGGTGCTGGGGAGAGATTTTCTGCACACAGGAGTCATTGGCACACACAGTGTTTCCCCACGGAAAGTGGTGTCAAAAAGCTCCCTTACAGGAATGCAGGGCACTGTCCCTTTGAAGCCCTCAACGCAGCAGGCTGTCATGGACTCGGCTGCAGGCCTTTGTGGCTGCAGAGACTGCAGCTCCTCTGGAGGTTATGGGTCAATTTGCACTCCTCTTTGAGTAAATGAGGCTTGTGGGATGAGCACCTTGCAAAGAGTGGCAAGCAGCCTGCTCCTTTTGGTGAGACGCACGTGTGGTGAGAGAGGCTTGGCAGCAGAGAAGAAGCAAGAGGGGCAGCCAGGGAGGGGATTTGCATGCAGCTTGGAGGTCCCAGATGTCCTGCTTCCCCACCAGGGAATGCTGGCGATGCCCATCAGGCCCTATTCACAAGTGGGCCCCCAGCGTCTGGATCTGCCCTGTCCCAGCCACGAAAACACACACAGGCCGAACCCTGAGCCCTGCTTAGGGTGACCTTTGCGGCCCAGGTGGTTGGAATGACACAACTGTGTTAGGGGAGAGGAGGCCCGAGGAGGCCTTCAGGGAGCTGCCACAGCATAGCAGTGCTCCAGAAAAGGCACTCTCCTTTCTGTAGGCTGCATGCGCACTCGAGCTGCTGCTTGAGGCAGAGAGAGGACAGCTAGGCGATCCATAGCTGAAGGCAATGCAGAGAGATGTTTTGGTGGGGCGGTGGCTCCATCTGCTGGCTGACAAGCGTGGAAGGCGAAGCCTCATTCCCACTGAGTTCCGGAGGAAGTTTCCAAACATTAGGCACTCTGGGTGCACAAGCTAGGGAGTGCTACTGAGGACTTCCCTCTGGCAACAGAGTGGGCACCAAGGGCATCTGGGCTGGAGGGTGCTTGGAAGCCACAGGGGAGCCATTGGGCACCCAGTGCTCTCTGATGGAGAACACTGCAGGCCCGAGCATCCATGAACTCCTCCAAGGCTTTGGAGGGGGAAAGTTGTCCTTAGCAGAAGGCTTCCTGCCTCGTGCAGCAGGCCTTTCTGGATGGCGACGCTGCAGCTTCCTTGCAGGCTGCTGGTCCAGGGGCATGTGTCCCCTGGTCCAGAGTGCTGTAGGAGGAGCTCCTAGCAAGGGGAGCCAAGCACCTTGTTTCCTTGGCCTAGACTGGGCTGTGCACACAGAGGCCTGCCAGCAGTGAAGACAGCGCAGGCAGCAAGGGGATGTGTCAGGCAGATAAGAGGCAGCAGGAGTCCCACTTGAAAGTGGGGTCATGACTGTTTTGACCCCAGGCTCCAACGGCAACCTGCATACATAGCCTCTGGACCTGCAGCTTCCCAGGAGTGCAAGAGACACACAGGCAACACCCTGTTGCCTTCTCGTATGAACTGTGCTCCATGGAGGTCCTGTTGCCTGGCAGTGGCCTAGGCCAGCACAGACCCTAGGGAGGCCTGGCCCAGCCTGGGATGGGCCGCGACCTAGCAGGGCAATGGGCAAGCCTGGAACTTGAGGCCAGGCTGCAGGCTCATTCCAGGTTGGGCCTGGTGCAGAGAGCCTTGAGCCAGGACCTACAGGGCGAATGCTCAGGCCAGTGGCTTCTCCCTGTAATCCATGTTCCTCACTCGGGCTGCTCTGCTTGTCAGACCCACACTCCCTAGAAGTGTGTTTCTGAGGCATTTGGACAGTTGGGAAGTGGAGGCTCTCCCAACATTGGAGGCCTGCCTTGAACATTGCTCTGCATACTAAGAGGATTCCCTGCACCTCTGGTGCTGGGGAGAGATTTTCTGCACACAGGAGTCATTGGCACACACAGTGTTTCCCCACGGAAAGTGGTGTCAAAAAGCTCCCTTACAGGAATGCAGGGCACTGTCCCTTTGAAGCCCTCAACGCAGCAGGCTGTCATGGACTCGGCTGCAGGCCTTTGTGGCTGCAGAGACTGCAGCTCCTCTGGAGGTTATGGGTCAATTTGCACTCCTCTTTGAGTAAATGAGGCTTGTGGGATGAGCACCTTGCAAAGAGTGGCAAGCAGCCTGCTCCTTTTGGTGAGACGCACGTGTGGTGAGAGAGGCTTGGCAGCAGAGAAGAAGCAAGAGGGGCAGCCAGGGAGGGGATTTGCATGCAGCTTGGAGGTCGCAGATGTCCTGCTTCCCCACCAGGGAATGCTGGCGATGCCCATCAGGCCCTATTCACAAGTGGGCCCCCAGCTTCTGGATCTGCCCTGTCCCAGCCACGAAAACACACACAGGCCGAACCCTGAGCCCTGCTTAGGGTGACCTTTGCGGCCCAGGTGGTTGGAATGGCACAACTGTGTTAGGGGAGAGGAGGCCCGAGGAGGCCTTCAGGGAGCTGCCACAGCATAGCAGTGCTCCAGAAAAGGCACTCTCCTTTCTGTAGGCTGCATGCGCACTCGAGCTGCTGCTTGAGGCAGAGAGAGGACAGCTAGGCGATCCATGGCTGAAGGCAATGCAGAGAGATGTTTTGGTGGGGCGGTGGCTCCATCTGCTGGCTGACAAGCGTGGAAGGAGAAGCCTCATTCCCACTGAGTTCCGGAGGAAGTTTCCAAACATTAGGCACTCTGGGTGCACAAGCTAGGGAGTGCTACTGAGGACTTCCCTCTGGCAACAGAGTGGGCACCAAGGGCATCTGGGCTGGAGGGTGCTTGGAAGCCGCAGGGGAGCCATTGGGCACCCAGTGCTCTCTGATGGAGAACACTGCAGGCCCGAGCATCCATGAACTCCTCCAAGGCTTTGGAGGGGGAAAGTTGTCCTTAGCAGAAGGCTTCCTGCCTCGTGCAGCAGGCCTTTCTGGATGGCGAAGCTGCAGCTTCCTTGCAGGCTGCTGGTCCAGGGGCATGTGTCCCCTGGTCCAGAGTGCTGTAGGAGGAGCTCCTAGCAAGGGGAGCCAAGCACCTTGTTTCCTTGGCCTAGACTGGGCTGTGCACACAGAGGCCTGCCAGCAGTGAAGACAGCGCAGGCAGCAAGGGGATGTGTCAGGCAGATAAGAGGCAGCAGGAGTCCCACTTGAAAGTGGGGTCATGACTGTTTTGACCCCAGGCTCCAACGGCAACCTGCATACATAGCCTCTGGACCTGCAGCTTCCCAGGAGTGCAAGAGACACACAGGCAACACCCTGTTGCCTTCTCGTATGAACTGTGCTCCATGGAGGTCCTGTTGCCTGGCAGTGGCCTAGGCCAGCACAGACCCTAGGGAGGCCTGGCCCAGCCTGGGATGGGCCGCGACCTAGCAGGGCAATGGGCAAGCCTGGAACTTGAGGCCAGGCTGCAGGCTCATTCCAGGTTGGGCCTGGTGCAGAGAGCCTTGAGCCAGGACCTACAGGGCGAATGCTCAGGCCAGTGGCTTCTCCCTGTAATCCATGTTCCTCACTCGGGCTGCTCTGCTTGTCAGACCCACACTCCCTAGAAGTGTGTTTCTGAGGCATTTGGACAGTTGGGAAGTGGAGGCTCTCCCAACATTGGAGGCCTGCCTTGAACATTGCTCTGCATACTAAGAGGATTCCCTGCACCTCTGGTGCTGGGGAGAGATTTTCTGCACACAGGAGTCATTGGCACACACAGTGTTTCCCCACGGAAAGTGGTGTCAAAAAGCTCCCTTACAGGAATGCAGGGCACTGTCCCTTTGAAGCCCTCAACGCAGCAGGCTGTCATGGACTCGGCTGCAGGCCTTTGTGGCTGCAGAGACTGCAGCTCCTCTGGAGGTTATGGGTCAATTTGCACTCCTCTTTGAGTAAATGAGGCTTGTGGGGTGAGCACCTTGCAAAGAGTGGCAAGCAGCCTGCTCCTTTTGGTGAGACGCACGTGTGGTGAGAGAGGCTTGGCAGCAGAGAAGAAGCAAGAGGGGCAGCCAGGGAGGGGATTTGCATGCAGCTTGGAGGTCGCAGATGTCCTGCTTCCCCACCAGGGAATGCTGGCGATACCCATCAGGCCCTATTCACAAGTGGGCCCCCAGCGTCTGGATCTGCCCTGTCCCAGCCACGAAAACACACACAGGCCGAACCCTGAGCCCTGCTTAGGGTGACCTTTGCGGCCCAGGTGGTTGGAATGGCACAACTGTGTTAGGGGAGAGGAGGCCCGAGGAGGCCTTCAGGGAGCTGCCACAGCATAGCAGTGCTCCAGAAAAGGCACTCTCCTTTCTGTAGGCTGCATGCGCACTCGAGCTGCTGCTTGAGGCAGAGAGAGGACAGCTAGGCGATCCATAGCTGAAGGCAATGCAGAGAGATGTTTTGGTGGGGCGGTGGCTCCATCTGCTGGCTGACAAGCGTGGAAGGAGAAGCCTCATTCCCACTGAGTTCCGGAGGAAGTTTCCAAACATTAGGCACTCTGGGTGCACAAGCTAGGGAGTGCTACTGAGGACTTCCCTCTGGCAACAGAGTGGGCACCAAGGGCATCTGGGCTGGAGGGTGCTTGGAAGCCGCAGGGGAGCCATTGGGCACCCAGTGCTCTCTGATGGAGAACACTGCAGGCCCGAGCATCCATGAACTCCTCCAAGGCTTTGGAGGGGGAAAGTTGTCCTTAGCAGAAGGCTTCCTGCCTCGTGCAGCAGGCCTTTCTGGATGGCGAAGCTGCAGCTTCCTTGCAGGCTGCTGGTCCAGGGGCATGTGTCCCCTGGTCCAGAGTGCTGTAGGAGGAGCTCCTAGCAAGGGGAGCCAAGCACCTTGTTTCCTTGGCCTAGACTGGGCTGTGCACACAGAGGCCTGCCAGCAGTGAAGACAGCGCAGGCAGCAAGGGGATGTGTCAGGCAGATAAGAGGCAGCAGGAGTCCCACTTGAAAGTGGGGTCATGACTGTTTTGACCCCAGGCTCCAACGGCAACCTGCATACATAGCCTCTGGACCTGCAGCTTCCCAGGAGTGCAAGAGACACACAGGCAACACCCTGTTGCCTTCTCGTATGAACTGTGCTCCATGGAGGTCCTGTTGCCTGGCAGTGGCCTAGGCCAGCACAGACCCTAGGGAGGCCTGGCCCAGCCTGGGATGGGCCGCGACCTAGCAGGGCAATGGGCAAGCCTGGAACTTGAGGCCAGGCTGCAGGCTCATTCCAGGTTGGACCTGGTGCAGAGAGCCTTCAGCCAGGACCTACAGGGCGAATGCTCAGGCCAGTGGCTTCTCCCTGTAATCCATGTTCCTCACTCGGGCTGCTCTGCTTGTCAGACCCACACTCCCTAGAAGTGTGTTTCTGAGGCATTTGGACAGTTGGGAAGTGGAGGCTCTCCCAACATTGGAGGCCTGCCTTGAACATTGCTCTGCATACTAAGAGGATTCCCTGCACCTCTGGTGCTGGGGAGAGATTTTCTGCACACAGGAGTCATTGGCACACACAGTGTTTCCCCACGGAAAGTGGTGTCAAAAAGCTCCCTTACAGGAATGCAGGGCACTGTCCCTTTGAAGCCCTCAACGCAGCAGGCTGTCATGGACTCGGCTGCAGGCCTTTGTGGCTGCAGAGACTGCAGCTCCTCTGGAGGTTATGGGTCAATTTGCACTCCTCTTTGAGTAAATGAGGCTTGTGGGATGAGCACCTTGCAAAGAGTGGCAAGCAGCCTGCTCCTTTTGGTGAGACGCACGTGTGGTGAGAGAGGCTTGGCAGCAGAGAAGAAGCAAGAGGGGCAGCCAGGGAGGGGATTTGCATGCAGCTTGGAGGTCCCAGATGTCCTGCTTCCCCACCAGGGAATGCTGGCGATGCCCATCAGGCCCTATTCACAAGTGGGCCCCCAGCTTCTGGATCTGCCCTGTCCCAGCCACGAAAACACACACAGGCCGAACCCTGAGCCCTGCTTAGGGTGACCTTTGCGGCCCAGGTGGTTGGAATGGCACAACTGTGTTAGGGGAGAGGAGGCCCGAGGAGGCCTTCAGGGAGCTGCCACAGCATAGCAGTGCTCCAGAAAAGGCACTCTCCTTTCTGTAGGCTGCATGCGCACTCGAGCTGCTGCTTGAGGCAGAGAGAGGACAGCTAGGCGATCCATGGCTGAAGGCAATGCAGAGAGATGTTTTGGTGGGGCAGTGGCTCCATCTGCTGGCTGACAAGCGTGGAAGGAGAAGCCTCATTCCCACTGAGTTCCGGAGGAAGTTTCCAAACATTAGGCACTCTGGGTGCACAAGCTAGGGAGTGCTCCTGAGGACTTCCCTCTGGCAACAGAGTGGGCACCAAGGGCATCTGGGCTGGAGGGTGCTTGGAAGCCGCAGGGGAGCCATTGGGCACCCAGTGCTCTCTGATGGAGAACACTGCAGGCCCGAGCATCCATGAACTCCTCCAAGGCTTTGGAGGGGGAAAGTTGTCCTTAGCAGAAGGCTTCCTGCCTCGTGCAGCAGGCCTTTCTGGATGGCGACGCTGCAGCTTCCTTGCAGGCTGCTGGTCCAGGGGCATGTGTCCCCTGGTCCAGAGTGCTGTAGGAGGAGCTCCTAGCAAGGGGAGCCAAGCACCTTGTTTCCTTGGCCTAGACTGGGCTGTGCACACAGAGGCCTGCCAGCAGTGAAGACAGTGCAGGCAGCAAGGGGATGTGTCAGGCAGATAAGAGGCAGCAGGAGTCCCACTTGAAAGTGGGGTCATGACTGTTTTGACCCCAGGCTCCAACGGCAACCTGCATACATAGCCTCTGGACCTGCAGCTTCCCAGGAGTGCAAGAGACACACAGGCAACACCCTGTTGCCTTCTCGTATGAACTGTGCTCCATGGAGGTCCTGTTGCCTGGCAGTGGCCTAGGCCAGCACAGACCCTAGGGAGGCCTGGCCCAGCCTGGGATGGGCCGTGACCTAGCAGGGCAATGGGCAAGCCTGGAACTTGAGGCCAGGCTGCAGGCTCATTCCAGGTTGGGCCTGGTGCAGAGAGCCTTCAGCCAGGACCTACAGGGCAAATGCTCAGGCCAGTGGCTTCTCCCTGTAATCCATGTTCCTCACTCGGGCTGCTCTCCTTGTCAGACCCACACTCCCTAGAAGTGTGTTTCTGAGGCATTTGGACAGTTGGGAAGTGGAGGCTCTCCCAACATTGGAGGCCTGCCTTGAACATTGCTCTGCATACTAAGAGGATTCCCTGCACCTCTGGTGCTGGGGAGAGATTTTCTGCACACAGGAGTCATTGGCACACACAGTGTTTCCCCACGGAAAGTGGTGTCAAAAAGCTCCCTTACAGGAATGCAGGGCACTGTCCCTTTGAAGCCCTCAACGCAGCAGGCTGTCATGGACTCGGCTGCAGGCCTTTGTGGCTGCAGAGACTGCAGCTCCTCTGGAGGTTATGGGTCAATTTGCACTCCTCTTTGAGTAAATGAGGCTTGTGGGGTGAGCACCTTGCAAAGAGTGGCAAGCAGCCTGCTCCTTTTGGTGAGACGCACGTGTGGTGAGAGAGGCTTGGCAGCAGAGAAGAAGCAAGAGGGGCAGCCAGGGAGGGGATTTGCATGCAGCTTGGAGGTCCCAGATGTCCTGCTTCCCCACCAGGGAATGCTGGCGATGCCCATCAGGCCCTATTCACAAGTGGGCCCCCAGCTTCTGGATCTGCCCTGTCCCAGCCACGAAAACACACACAGGCCGAACCCTGAGCCCTGCTTAGGGTGACCTTTGCGGCCCAGGTGGTTGGAATGGCACAACTGTGTTAGGGGAGAGGAGGCCCGAGGAGGCCTTCAGGGAGCTGCCACAGCATAGCAGTGCTCCAGAAAAGGCACTCTCCTTTCTGTAGGCTGCATGCGCACTCGAGCTGCTGCTTGAGGCAGAGAGAGGACAGCTAGGCGATCCATGGCTGAAGGCAATGCAGAGAGATGTTTTGGTGGGGCGGTGGCTCCATCTGCTGGCTGACAAGCGTGGAAGGAGAAGCCTCATTCCCACTGAGTTCCGGAGGAAGTTTCCAAACATTAGGCACTCTGGGTGCACAAGCTAGGGAGTGCTACTGAGGACTTCCCTCTGGCAACAGAGTGGGCACCAAGGGCATCTGGGCTGGAGGGTGCTTGGAAGCCGCAGGGGAGCCATTGGGCACCCAGTGCTCTCTGATGGAGAACACTGCAGGCCCGAGCATCCATGAACTCCTCCAAGGCTTTGGAGGGGGAAAGTTGTCCTTAGCAGAAGGCTTCCTGCCTCGTGCAGCAGGCCTTTCTGGATGGCGACGCTGCAGCTTCCTTGCAGGCTGCTGGTCCAGGGGCATGTGTCCCCTGGTCCAGAGTGCTGTAGGAGGAGCTCCTAGCAAGGGGAGCCAAGCACCTTGTTTCCTTGGCCTAGACTGGGCTGTGCACACAGAGGCCTGCCAGCAGTGAAGACAGCGCAGGCAGCAAGGGGATGTGTCAGGCAGATAAGAGGCAGCAGGAGTCCCACTTGAAAGTGGGGTCATGACTGTTTTGACCCCAGGCTCCAACGGCAACCTGCATACATAGCCTCTGGACCTGCAGCTTCCCAGGAGTGCAAGAGACACACAGGCAACACCCTGTTGCCTTCTCGTATGAACTGTGCTCCATGGAGGTCCTGTTGCCTGGCAGTGGCCTAGGCCAGCACAGACCCTAGGGAGGCCTGGCCCAGCCTGGGATGGGCCGCGACCTAGCAGGGCAATGGGCAAGCCTGGAACTTGAGGCCAGGCTGCAGGCTCATTCCAGGTTGGGCCTGGTGCAGAGAGCCTTGAGCCAGGACCTACAGGGCGAATGCTCAGGCCAGTGGCTTCTCCCTGTAATCCATGTTCCTCACTCGGGCTGCTCTGCTTGTCAGACCCACACTCCCTAGAAGTGTGTTTCTGAGGCATTTGGACAGTTGGGAAGTGGAGGCTCTCCCAACATTGGAGGCCTGCCTTGAACATTGCTCTGCATACTAAGAGGATTCCCTGCACCTCTGGTGCTGGGGAGAGATTTTCTGCACACAGGAGTCATTGGCACACACAGTGTTTCCCCACGGAAAGTGGTGTCAAAAAGCTCCCTTACAGGAATGCAGGGCACTGTCCCTTTGAAGCCCTCAACGCAGCAGGCTGTCATGGACTCGGCTGCAGGCCTTTGTGGCTGCAGAGACTGCAGCTCCTCTGGAGGTTATGGGTCAATTTGCACTCCTCTTTGAGTAAATGAGGCTTGTGGGATGAGCACCTTGCAAAGAGTGGCAAGCAGCCTGCTCCTTTTGGTGAGACGCACGTGTGGTGAGAGAGGCTTGGCAGCAGAGAAGAAGCAAGAGGGGCAGCCAGGGAGGGGATTTGCATGCAGCTTGGAGGTCCCAGATGTCCTGCTTCCCCACCAGGGAATGCTGGCGATGCCCATCAGGCCCTATTCACAAGTGGGCCCCCAGCGTCTGGATCTGCCCTGTCCCAGCCACGAAAACACACACAGGCCGAACCCTGAGCCCTGCTTAGGGTGACCTTTGCGGCCCAGGTGGTTGGAATGGCACAACTGTGTTAGGGGAGAGGAGGCCCGAGGAGGCCTTCAGGGAGCTGCCACAGCATAGCAGTGCTCCAGAAAAGGCACTCTCCTTTCTGTAGGCTGCATGCGCACTCGAGCTGCTGCTTGAGGCAGAGAGAGCACAGCTAGGCGATCCATAGCTGAAGGCAATGCAGAGAGATGTTTTGGTGGGGCGGTGGCTCCATCTGCTGGCTGACAAGCGTGGAAGGCGAAGCCTCATTCCCACTGAGTTCCGGAGGAAGTTTCCAAACATTAGGCACTCTGGGTGCACAAGCTAGGGAGTGCTACTGAGGACTTCCCTCTGGCAACAGAGTGGGCACCAAGGGCATCTGGGCTGGAGGGTGCTTGGAAGCCACAGGGGAGCCATTGGGCACCCAGTGCTCTCTGATGGAGAACACTGCAGGCCCGAGCATCCATGAACTCCTCCAAGGCTTTGGAGGGGGAAAGTTGTCCTTAGCAGAAGGCTTCCTGCCTCGTGCAGCAGGCCTTTCTGGATGGCGACGCTGCAGCTTCCTTGCAGGCTGCTGGTCCAGGGGCATGTGTCCCCTGGTCCAGAGTGCTGTAGGAGGAGCTGCTAGCAAGGGGAGCCAAGCACCTTGTTTCCTTGGCCTAGACTGGGCTGTGCACACAGAGGCCTGCCAGCAGTGAAGACAGCGCAGGCAGCAAGGGGATGTGTCAGGCAGATAAGAGGCAGCAGGAGTCCCACTTGAAAGTGGGGTCATGACTGTTTTGACCCCAGGCTCCAACGGCAACCTGCATACATAGCCTCTGGACCTGCAGCTTCCCAGGAGTGCAAGAGACACACAGGCAACACCCTGTTGCCTTCTCGTATGAACTGTGCTCCATGGAGGTCCTGTTGCCTGGCAGTGGCCTAGGCCAGCACAGACCCTAGGGAGGCCTGGCCCAGCCTGGGATGGGCCGCGACCTAGCAGGGCAATGGGCAAGCCTGGAACTTGAGGCCAGGCTGCAGGCTCATTCCAGGTTGGGCCTGGTGCAGAGAGCCTTCAGACAGGACCTACAGGGCGAATGCTCAGGCCAGTGGCTTCTCCCTGTAATCCATGTTCCTCACTCGGGCTGCTCTGCTTGTCAGACCCACACTCCCTAGAAGTGTGTTTCTGAGGCATTTGGACAGTTGGGAAGTGGAGGCTCTCCCAACATTGGAGGCCTGCCTTGAACATTGCTCTGCATACTAAGAGGATTCCCTGCACCTCTGGTGCTGGGGAGAGATTTTCTGCACACAGGAGTCATTGGCACACACAGTGTTTCCCCACGGAAAGTGGTGTCAAAAAGCTCCCTTACAGGAATGCAGGGCACTGTCCCTTTGAAGCCCTCAACGCAGCAGGCTGTCATGGACTCGGCTGCAGGCCTTTGTGGCTGCAGAGACTGCAGCTCCTCTGGAGGTTATGGGTCAATTTGCACTCCTCTTTGAGTAAATGAGGCTTGTGGGGTGAGCACCTTGCAAAGAGTGGCAAGCAGCCTGCTCCTTTTGGTGAGACGCACGTGTGGTGAGAGAGGCTTGGCAGCAGAGAAGAAGCAAGAGGGGCAGCCAGGGAGGGGATTTGCATGCAGCTTGGAGGTCCCAGATGTCCTGCTTCCCCACCAGGGAATGCTGGCGATGCCCATCAGGCCCTATTCACAAGTGGGCCCCCAGCTTCTGGATCTGCCCTGTCCCAGCCACGAAAACACACACAGGCCGAACCCTGAGCCCTGCTTAGGGTGACCTTTGCGGCCCAGGTGGTTGGAATGGCACAACTGTGTTAGGGGAGAGGAGGCCCGAGGAGGCCTTCAGGGAGCTGCCACAGCATAGCAGTGCTCCAGAAAAGGCACTCTCCTTTCTGTAGGCTGCATGCGCACTCGAGCTGCTGCTTGAGGCAGAGAGAGGACAGCTAGGCGATCCATGGCTGAAGGCAATGCAGAGAGATGTTTTGGTGGGGCAGTGGCTCCATCTGCTGGCTGACAAGCGTGGAAGGAGAAGCCTCATTCCCACTGAGTTCCGGAGGAAGTTTCCAAACATTAGGCACTCTGGGTGCACAAGCTAGGGAGTGCTCCTGAGGACTTCCCTCTGGCAACAGAGTGGGCACCAAGGGCATCTGGGCTGGAGGGTGCTTGGAAGCCGCAGGGGAGCCATTGGGCACCCAGTGCTCTCTGATGGAGAACACTGCAGGCCCGAGCATCCATGAACTCCTCCAAGGCTTTGGAGGGGGGAAAGTTGTCCTTAGCAGAAGGCTTCCTGCCTCGTGCAGCAGGCCTTTCTGGATGGCGAAGCTGCAGCTTCCTTGCAGGCTGCTGGTCCAGGGGCATGTGTCCCCTGGTCCAGAGTGCTGTAGGAGGAGCTCCTAGCAAGGGGAGCCAAGCACCTTGTTTCCTTGGCCTAGACTGGGCTGTGCACACAGAGGCCTGCCAGCAGTGAAGACAGTGCAGGCAGCAAGGGGATGTGTCAGGCAGATAAGAGGCAGCAGGAGTCCCACTTGAAAGTGGGGTCATGACTGTTTTGACCCCAGGCTCCAACGGCAACCTGCATACATAGCCTCTGGACCTGCAGCTTCCCAGGAGTGCAAGAGACACACAGGCAACACCCTGTTGCCTTCTCGTATGAACTGTGCTCCATGGAGGTCCTGTTGCCTGGCAGTGGCCTAGGCCAGCACAGACCCTAGGGAGGCCTGGCCCAGCCTGGGATGGGCCGCGACCTAGCAGGGCAATGGGCAAGCCTGGAACTTGAGGCCAGGCTGCAGGCTCATTCCAGGTTGGGCCTGGTGCAGAGAGCCTTCAGCCAGGACCTACAGGGCAAATGCTCAGGCCAGTGGCTTCTCCCTGTAATCCATGTTCCTCACTCGGGCTGCTCTCCTTGTCAGACCCACACTCCCTAGAAGTGTGTTTCTGAGGCATTTGGACAGTTGGGAAGTGGAGGCTCTCCCAACATTGGAGGCCTGCCTTGAACATTGCTCTGCATACTAAGAGGATTCCCTGCACCTCTGGTGCTGGGGAGAGATTTTCTGCACACAGGAGTCATTGGCACACACAGTGTTTCCCCACGGAAAGTGGTGTCAAAAAGCTCCCTTACAGGAATGCAGGGCACTGTCCCTTTGAAGCCCTCAACGCAGCAGGCTGTCATGGACTCGGCTGCAGGCCTTTGTGGCTGCAGAGACTGCAGCTCCTCTGGAGGTTATGGGTCAATTTGCACTCCTCTTTGAGTAAATGAGGCTTGTGGGGTGAGCACCTTGCAAAGAGTGGCAAGCAGCCTGCTCCTTTTGGTGAGACGCACGTGTGGTGAGAGAGGCTTGGCAGCAGAGAAGAAGCAAGAGGGGCAGCCAGGGAGGGGATTTGCATGCAGCTTGGAGGTCCCAGATGTCCTGCTTCCCCACCAGGGAATGCTGGCGATGCCCATCAGGCCCTATTCACAAGTGGGCCCCCAGCTTCTGGATCTGCCCTGTCCCAGCCACGAAAACACACACAGGCCGAACCCTGAGCCCTGCTTAGGGTGACCTTTGCGGCCCAGGTGGTTGGAATGGCACAACTGTGTTAGGGGAGAGGAGGCCCGAGGAGGCCTTCAGGGAGCTGCCACAGCATAGCAGTGCTCCAGAAAAGGCACTCTCCTTTCTGTAGGCTGCATGCGCACTCGAGCTGCTGCTTGAGGCAGAGAGAGGACAGCTAGGCGATCCATGGCTGAAGGCAATGCAGAGAGATGTTTTGGTGGGGGCGGTGGCTCCATCTGCTGGCTGACAAGCGTGGAAGGAGAAGCCTCATTCCCACTGAGTTCCGGAGGAAGTTTCCAAACATTAGGCACTCTGGGTGCACAAGCTAGGGAGTGCTACTGAGGACTTCCCTCTGGCAACAGAGTGGGCACCAAGGGCATCTGGGCTGGAGGGTGCTTGGAAGCCGCAGGGGAGCCATTGGGCACCCAGTGCTCTCTGATGGAGAACACTGCAGGCCCGAGCATCCATGAACTCCTCCAAGGCTTTGGAGGGGGGAAAGTTGTCCTTAGCAGAAGGCTTCCTGCCTCGTGCAGCAGGCCTTTCTGGATGGCGACGCTGCAGCTTCCTTGCAGGCTGCTGGTCCAGGGGCATGTGTCCCCTGGTCCAGAGTGCTGTAGGAGGAGCTCCTAGCAAGGGGAGCCAAGCACCTTGTTTCCTTGGCCTAGACTGGGCTGTGCACACAGAGGCCTGCCAGCAGTGAAGACAGCGCAGGCAGCAAGGGGATGTGTCAGGCAGATAAGAGGCAGCAGGAGTCCCACTTGAAAGTGGGGTCATGACTGTTTTGACCCCAGGCTCCAACGGCAACCTGCATACATAGCCTCTGGACCTGCAGCTTCCCAGGAGTGCAAGAGACACACAGGCAACACCCTGTTGCCTTCTCGTATGAACTGTGCTCCATGGAGGTCCTGTTGCCTGGCAGTGGCCTAGGCCAGCACAGACCCTAGGGAGGCCTGGCCCAGCCTGGGATGGGCCGCGACCTAGCAGGGCAATGGGCAAGCCTGGAACTTGAGGCCAGGCTGCAGGCTCATTCCAGGTTGGGCCTGGTGCAGAGAGCCTTGAGCCAGGACCTACAGGGCGAATGCTCAGGCCAGTGGCTTCTCCCTGTAATCCATGTTCCTCACTCGGGCTGCTCTGCTTGTCAGACCCACACTCCCTAGAAGTGTGTTTCTGAGGCATTTGGACAGTTGGGAAGTGGAGGCTCTCCCAACATTGGAGGCCTGCCTTGAACATTGCTCTGCATACTAAGAGGATTCCCTGCACCTCTGGTGCTGGGGAGAGATTTTCTGCACACAGGAGTCATTGGCACACACAGTGTTTCCCCACGGAAAGTGGTGTCAAAAAGCTCCCTTACAGGAATGCAGGGCACTGTCCCTTTGAAGCCCTCAACGCAGCAGGCTGTCATGGACTCGGCTGCAGGCCTTTGTGGCTGCAGAGACTGCAGCTCCTCTGGAGGTTATGGGTCAATTTGCACTCCTCTTTGAGTAAATGAGGCTTGTGGGATGAGCACCTTGCAAAGAGTGGCAAGCAGCCTGCTCCTTTTGGTGAGACGCACGTGTGGTGAGAGAGGCTTGGCAGCAGAGAAGAAGCAAGAGGGGCAGCCAGGGAGGGGATTTGCATGCAGCTTGGAGGTCCCAGATGTCCTGCTTCCCCACCAGGGAATGCTGGCGATGCCCATCAGGCCCTATTCACAAGTGGGCCCCCAGCGTCTGGATCTGCCCTGTCCCAGCCACGAAAACACACACAGGCCGAACCCTGAGCCCTGCTTAGGGTGACCTTTGCGGCCCAGGTGGTTGGAATGGCACAACTGTGTTAGGGGAGAGGAGGCCCGAGGAGGCCTTCAGGGAGCTGCCACAGCATAGCAGTGCTCCAGAAAAGGCACTCTCCTTTCTGTAGGCTGCATGCGCACTCGAGCTGCTGCTTGAGGCAGAGAGAGGACAGCTAGGCGATCCATGGCTGAAGGCAATGCAGAGAGATGTTTTGGTGGGGCAGTGGCTCCATCTGCTGGCTGACAAGCGTGGAAGGAGAAGCCTCATTCCCACTGAGTTCCGGAGGAAGTTTCCAAACATTAGGCACTCTGGGTGCACAAGCTAGGGAGTGCTCCTGAGGACTTCCCTCTGGCAACAGAGTGGGCACCAAGGGCATCTGGGCTGGAGGGTGCTTGGAAGCCGCAGGGGAGCCATTGGGCACCCAGTGCTCTCTGATGGAGAACACTGCAGGCCCGAGCATCCATGAACTCCTCCAAGGCTTTGGAGGGGGAAAGTTGTCCTTAGCAGAAGGCTTCCTGCCTCGTGCAGCAGGCCTTTCTGGATGGCGAAGCTGCAGCTTCCTTGCAGGCTGCTGGTCCAGGGGCATGTGTCCCCTGGTCCAGAGTGCTGTAGGAGGAGCTCCTAGCAAGGGGAGCCAAGCACCTTGTTTCCTTGGCCTAGACTGGGCTGTGCACACAGAGGCCTGCCAGCAGTGAAGACAGTGCAGGCAGCAAGGGGATGTGTCAGGCAGATAAGAGGCAGCAGGAGTCCCACTTGAAAGTGGGGTCATGACTGTTTTGACCCCAGGCTCCAACGGCAACCTGCATACATAGCCTCTGGACCTGCAGCTTCCCAGGAGTGCAAGAGACACACAGGCAACACCCTGTTGCCTTCTCGTATGAACTGTGCTCCATGGAGGTCCTGTTGCCTGGCAGTGGCCTAGGCCAGCACAGACCCTAGGGAGGCCTGGCCCAGCCTGGGATGGGCCGCGACCTAGCAGGGCAATGGGCAAGCCTGGAACTTGAGGCCAGGCTGCAGGCTCATTCCAGGTTGGGCCTGGTGCAGAGAGCCTTGAGCCAGGACCTACAGGGCGAATGCTCAGGCCAGTGGCTTCTCCCTGTAATCCATGTTCCTCACTCGGGCTGCTCTGCTTGTCAGACCCACACTCCCTAGAAGTGTGTTTCTGAGGCATTTGGACAGTTGGGAAGTGGAGGCTCTCCCAACATTGGAGGCCTGCCTTGAACATTGCTCTGCATACTAAGAGGATTCCCTGCACCTCTGGTGCTGGGGAGAGATTTTCTGCACACAGGAGTCATTGGCACACACAGTGTTTCCCCACGGAAAGTGGTGTCAAAAAGCTCCCTTACAGGAATGCAGGGCACTGTCCCTTTGAAGCCCTCAACGCAGCAGGCTGTCATGGACTCGGCTGCAGGCCTTTGTGGCTGCAGAGACTGCAGCTCCTCTGGAGGTTATGGGTCAATTTGCACTCCTCTTTGAGTAAATGAGGCTTGTGGGGTGAGCACCTTGCAAAGAGTGGCAAGCAGCCTGCTCCTTTTGGTGAGACGCACGTGTGGTGAGAGAGGCTTGGCAGCAGAGAAGAAGCAAGAGGGGCAGCCAGGGAGGGGATTTGCATGCAGCTTGGAGGTCCCAGATGTCCTGCTTCCCCACCAGGGAATGCTGGCGATGCCCATCAGGCCCTATTCACAAGTGGGCCCCCAGCTTCTGGATCTGCCCTGTCCCAGCCACGAAAACACACACAGGCCGAACCCTGAGCCCTGCTTAGGGTGACCTTTGCGGCCCAGGTGGTTGGAATGGCACAACTGTGTTAGGGGAGAGGAGGCCCGAGGAGGCCTTCAGGGAGCTGCCACAGCATAGCAGTGCTCCAGAAAAGGCACTCTCCTTTCTGTAGGCTGCATGCGCACTCGAGCTGCTGCTTGAGGCAGAGAGAGGACAGCTAGGCGATCCATGGCTGAAGGCAATGCAGAGAGATGTTTTGGTGGGGCGGTGGCTCCATCTGCTGGCTGACAAGCGTGGAAGGAGAAGCCTCATTCCCACTGAGTTCCGGAGGAAGTTTCCAAACATTAGGCACTCTGGGTGCACAAGCTAGGGAGTGCTACTGAGGACTTCCCTCTGGCAACAGAGTGGGCACCAAGGGCATCTGGGCTGGAGGGTGCTTGGAAGCCGCAGGGGAGCCATTGGGCACCCAGTGCTCTCTGATGGAGAACACTGCAGGCCCGAGCATCCATGAACTCCTCCAAGGCTTTGGAGGGGGAAAGTTGTCCTTAGCAGAAGGCTTCCTGCCTCGTGCAGCAGGCCTTTCTGGATGGCGACGCTGCAGCTTCCTTGCAGGCTGCTGGTCCAGGGGCATGTGTCCCCTGGTCCAGAGTGCTGTAGGAGGAGCTCCTAGCAAGGGGAGCCAAGCACCTTGTTTCCTTGGCCTAGACTGGGCTGTGCACACAGAGGCCTGCCAGCAGTGAAGACAGCGCAGGCAGCAAGGGGATGTGTCAGGCAGATAAGAGGCAGCAGGAGTCCCACTTGAAAGTGGGGTCATGACTGTTTTGACCCCAGGCTCCAACGGCAACCTGCATACATAGCCTCTGGACCTGCAGCTTCCCAGGAGTGCAAGAGACACACAGGCAACACCCTGTTGCCTTCTCGTATGAACTGTGCTCCATGGAGGTCCTGTTGCCTGGCAGTGGCCTAGGCCAGCACAGACCCTAGGGAGGCCTGGCCCAGCCTGGGATGGGCCGCGACCTAGCAGGGCAATGGGCAAGCCTGGAACTTGAGGCCAGGCTGCAGGCTCATTCCAGGTTGGGCCTGGTGCAGAGAGCCTTGAGCCAGGACCTACAGGGCGAATGCTCAGGCCAGTGGCTTCTCCCTGTAATCCATGTTCCTCACTCGGGCTGCTCTGCTTGTCAGACCCACACTCCCTAGAAGTGTGTTTCTGAGGCATTTGGACAGTTGGGAAGTGGAGGCTCTCGCAACATTGGAGGCCTGCCTTGAACATTGCTCTGCATACTAAGAGGATTCCCTGCACCTCTGGTGCTGGGGAGAGATTTTCTGCACACAGGAGTCATTGGCACACACAGTGTTTCCCCACGGAAAGTGGTGTCAAAAAGCTCCCTTACAGGAATGCAGGGCACTGTCCCTTTGAAGCCCTCAACGCAGCAGGCTGTCATGGACTCGGCTGCAGGCCTTTGTGGCTGCAGAGACTGCAGCTCCTCTGGAGGTTATGGGTCAATTTGCACTCCTCTTTGAGTAAATGAGGCTTGTGGGATGAGCACCTTGCAAAGAGTGGCAAGCAGCCTGCTCCTTTTGGTGAGACGCACGTGTGGTGAGAGAGGCTTGGCAGCAGAGAAGAAGCAAGAGGGGCAGCCAGGGAGGGGATTTGCATGCAGCTTGGAGGTCCCAGATGTCCTGCTTCCCCACCAGGGAATGCTGGCGATGCCCATCAGGCCCTATTCACAAGTGGGCCCCCAGCGTCTGGATCTGCCCTGTCCCAGCCACGAAAACACACACAGGCCGAACCCTGAGCCCTGCTTAGGGTGACCTTTGTGGCCCAGGTGGTTGGAATGGCACAACTGTGTTAGGGGAGAGGAGGCCCGAGGAGGCCTTCAGGGAGCTGCCACAGCATAGCAGTGCTCCAGAAAAGGCACTCTCCTTTCTGTAGGCTGCATGCGCACTCGAGCTGCTGCTTGAGGCAGAGAGAGGACAGCTAGGCGATCCATGGCTGAAGGCAATGCAGAGAGATGTTTTGGTGGGGCGGTGGCTCCATCTGCTGGCTGACAAGCGTGGAAGGAGAAGCCTCATTCCCACTGAGTTCCGGAGGAAGTTTCCAAACATTAGGCACTCTGGGTGCACAAGCTAGGGAGTGCTCCTGAGGACTTCCCTCTGGCAACAGAGTGGGCACCAAGGGCATCTGGGCTGGAGGGTGCTTGGAAGCCGCAGGGGAGCCATTGGGCACCCAGTGCTCTCTGATGGAGAACACTGCAGGCCCGAGCATCCATGAACTCCTCCAAGGCTTTGGAGGGGGAAAGTTGTCCTTAGCAGAAGGCTTCCTGCCTCGTGCAGCAGGCCTTTCTGGATGGCGACGCTGCAGCTTCCTTGCAGGCTGCTGGTCCAGGGGCATGTGTCCCCTGGTCCAGAGTGCTGTAGGAGGAGCTCCTAGCAAGGGGAGCCAAGCACCTTGTTTCCTTGGCCTAGACTGGGCTGTGCACACAGAGGCCTGCCAGCAGTGAAGACAGTGCAGGCAGCAAGGGGATGTGTCAGGCAGATAAGAGGCAGCAGGAGTCCCACTTGAAAGTGGGGTCATGACTGTTTTGACCCCAGGCTCCAACGGCAACCTGCATACATAGCCTCTGGACCTGCAGCTTCCCAGGAGTGCAAGAGACACACAGGCAACACCCTGTTGCCTTCTCGTATGAACTGTGCTCCATGGAGGTCCTGTTGCCTGGCAGTGGCCTAGGCCAGCACAGACCCTAGGGAGGCCTGGCCCAGCCTGGGATGGGCCGCGACCTAGCAGGGCAATGGGCAAGCCTGGAACTTGAGGCCAGGCTGCAGGCTCATTCCAGGTTGGGCCTGGTGCAGAGAGCCTTCAGCCAGGACCTACAGGGCAAATGCTCAGGCCAGTGGCTTCTCCCTGTAATCCATGTTCCTCACTCGGGCTGCTCTCCTTGTCAGACCCACACTCCCTAGAAGTGTGTTTCTGAGGCATTTGGACAGTTGGGAAGTGGAGGCTCTCCCAACATTGGAGGCCTGCCTTGAACATTGCTCTGCATACTAAGAGGATTCCCTGCACCTCTGGTGCTGGGGAGAGATTTTCTGCACACAGGAGTCATTGGCACACACAGTGTTTCCCCACGGAAAGTGGTGTCAAAAAGCTCCCTTACAGGAATGCAGGGCACTGTCCCTTTGAAGCCCTCAACGCAGCAGGCTGTCATGGACTCGGCTGCAGGCCTTTGTGGCTGCAGAGACTGCAGCTCCTCTGGAGGTTATGGGTCAATTTGCACTCCTCTTTGAGTAAATGAGGCTTGTGGGGTGAGCACCTTGCAAAGAGTGGCAAGCAGCCTGCTCCTTTTGGTGAGACGCACGTGTGGTGAGAGAGGCTTGGCAGCAGAGAAGAAGCAAGAGGGGCAGCCAGGGAGGGGATTTGCATGCAGCTTGGAGGTCCCAGATGTCCTGCTTCCCCACCAGGGAATGCTGGCGATGCCCATCAGGCCCTATTCACAAGTGGGCCCCCAGCTTCTGGATCTGCCCTGTCCCAGCCACGAAAACACACACAGGCCGAACCCTGAGCCCTGCTTAGGGTGACCTTTGCGGCCCAGGTGGTTGGAATGGCACAACTGTGTTAGGGGAGAGGAGGCCCGAGGAGGCCTTCAGGGAGCTGCCACAGCATAGCAGTGCTCCAGAAAAGGCACTCTCCTTTCTGTAGGCTGCATGCGCACTCGAGCTGCTGCTTGAGGCAGAGAGAGGACAGCTAGGCGATCCATGGCTGAAGGCAATGCAGAGAGATGTTTTGGTGGGGCGGTGGCTCCATCTGCTGGCTGACAAGCGTGGAAGGAGAAGCCTCATTCCCACTGAGTTCCGGAGGAAGTTTCCAAACATTAGGCACTCTGGGTGCACAAGCTAGGGAGTGCTACTGAGGACTTCCCTCTGGCAACAGAGTGGGCACCAAGGGCATCTGGGCTGGAGGGTGCTTGGAAGCCGCAGGGGAGCCATTGGGCACCCAGTGCTCTCTGATGGAGAACACTGCAGGCCCGAGCATCCATGAACTCCTCCAAGGCTTTGGAGGGGGAAAGTTGTCCTTAGCAGAAGGCTTCCTGCCTCGTGCAGCAGGCCTTTCTGGATGGCGACGCTGCAGCTTCCTTGCAGGCTGCTGGTCCAGGGGCATGTGTCCCCTGGTCCAGAGTGCTGTAGGAGGAGCTCCTAGCAAGGGGAGCCAAGCACCTTGTTTCCTTGGCCTAGACTGGGCTGTGCACACAGAGGCCTGCCAGCAGTGAAGACAGCGCAGGCAGCAAGGGGATGTGTCAGGCAGATAAGAGGCAGCAGGAGTCCCACTTGAAAGTGGGGTCATGACTGTTTTGACCCCAGGCTCCAACGGCAACCTGCATACATAGCCTCTGGACCTGCAGCTTCCCAGGAGTGCAAGAGACACACAGGCAACACCCTGTTGCCTTCTCGTATGAACTGTGCTCCATGGAGGTCCTGTTGCCTGGCAGTGGCCTAGGCCAGCACAGACCCTAGGGAGGCCTGGCCCAGCCTGGGATGGGCCGCGACCTAGCAGGGCAATGGGCAAGCCTGGAACTTGAGGCCAGGCTGCAGGCTCATTCCAGGTTGGGCCTGGTGCAGAGAGCCTTGAGCCAGGACCTACAGGGCGAATGCTCAGGCCAGTGGCTTCTCCCTGTAATCCATGTTCCTCACTCGGGCTGCTCTGCTTGTCAGACCCACACTCCCTAGAAGTGTGTTTCTGAGGCATTTGGACAGTTGGGAAGTGGAGGCTCTCGCAACATTGGAGGCCTGCCTTGAACATTGCTCTGCATACTAAGAGGATTCCCTGCACCTCTGGTGCTGGGGAGAGATTTTCTGCACACAGGAGTCATTGGCACACACAGTGTTTCCCCACGGAAAGTGGTGTCAAAAAGCTCCCTTACAGGAATGCAGGGCACTGTCCCTTTGAAGCCCTCAACGCAGCAGGCTGTCATGGACTCGGCTGCAGGCCTTTGTGGCTGCAGAGACTGCAGCTCCTCTGGAGGTTATGGGTCAATTTGCACTCCTCTTTGAGTAAATGAGGCTTGTGGGATGAGCACCTTGCAAAGAGTGGCAAGCAGCCTGCTCCTTTTGGTGAGACGCACGTGTGGTGAGAGAGGCTTGGCAGCAGAGAAGAAGCAAGAGGGGCAGCCAGGGAGGGGATTTGCATGCAGCTTGGAGGTCCCAGATGTCCTGCTTCCCCACCAGGGAATGCTGGCGATGCCCATCAGGCCCTATTCACAAGTGGGCCCCCAGCGTCTGGATCTGCCCTGTCCCAGCCACGAAAACACACACAGGCCGAACCCTGAGCCCTGCTTAGGGTGACCTTTGCGGCCCAGGTGGTTGGAATGGCACCACTGTGTTAGGGGAGAGGAGGCCCGAGGAGGCCTTCAGGGAGCTGCCACAGCATAGCAGTGCTCCAGAAAAGGCACTCTCCTTTCTGTAGGCTGCATGCGCACTCGAGCTGCTGCTTGAGGCAGAGAGAGGACAGCTAGGCGATCCATGGCTGAAGGCAATGCAGAGAGATGTTTTGGTGGGGCGGTGGCTCCATCTGCTGGCTGACAAGCGTGGAAGGAGAAGCCTCATTCCCACTGAGTTCCGGAGGAAGTTTCCAAACATTAGGCACTCTGGGTGCACAAGCTAGGGAGTGCTACTGAGGACTTCCCTCTGGCAACAGAGTGGGCACCAAGGGCATCTGGGCCGGAGGGTGCTTGGAAGCCGCAGGAGAGCCATTGGGCACCCAGTGCTCTCTGATGGAGAACACTGCAGGCCCGAGCATCC
Source organism: Hippopotamus amphibius kiboko (assembly GCF_030028045.1). Taxonomy (NCBI): domain Eukaryota; kingdom Metazoa; phylum Chordata; class Mammalia; order Artiodactyla; family Hippopotamidae; genus Hippopotamus; species Hippopotamus amphibius. The sequence continues at coordinate 50,390 of NW_026648297.1, forward strand.
ATGAACTCCTCCAAGGCTTTGGAGGGGGAAAGTTGTCCTTAGCAGAAGGCTTCCTGCCTCGTGCAGCAGGCCTTTCTGGATGGCGACGCTGCAGCTTCCTTGCAGGCTGCTGGTCCAGGGGCATGTGTCCCCTGGTCCAGAGTGCTGTAGGAGGAGCTCCTAGCAAGGGGAGCCAAGCACCTTGTTTCCTTGGCCTAGACTGGGCTGTGCACACAGAGGCCTGCCAGCAGTGAAGACAGCGCAGGCAGCAAGGGGATGTGTCAGGCAGATAAGAGGCAGCAGGAGTCCCACTTGAAAGTGGGGTCATGACTGTTTTGACCCCAGGCTCCAACGGCAACCTGCATACATAGCCTCTGGACCTGCAGCTTCCCAGGAGTGCAAGAGACACACAGGCAACACCCTGTTGCCTTCTCGTATGAACTGTGCTCCATGGAGGTCCTGTTGCCTGGCAGTGGCCTAGGCCAGCACAGACCCTAGGGAGGCCTGGCCCAGCCTGGGATGGGCCGCGACCTAGCAGGGCAATGGGCAAGCCTGGAACTTGAGGCCAGGCTGCAGGCTCATTCCAGGTTGGGCCTGGTGCAGAGAGCCTTGAGCCAGGACCTACAGGGCGAATGCTCAGGCCAGTGGCTTCTCCCTGTAATCCATGTTCCTCACTCGGGCTGCTCTGCTTGTCAGACCCACACTCCCTAGAAGTGTGTTTCTGAGGCATTTGGACAGTTGGGAAGTGGAGGCTCTCGCAACATTGGAGGCCTGCCTTGAACATTGCTCTGCATACTAAGAGGATTCCCTGCACCTCTGGTGCTGGGGAGAGATTTTCTGCACACAGGAGTCATTGGCACACACAGTGTTTCCCCACGGAAAGTGGTGTCAAAAAGCTCCCTTACAGGAATGCAGGGCACTGTCCCTTTGAAGCCCTCAACGCAGCAGGCTGTCATGGACTCGGCTGCAGGCCTTTGTGGCTGCAGAGACTGCAGCTCCTCTGGAGGTTATGGGTCAATTTGCACTCCTCTTTGAGTAAATGAGGCTTGTGGGATGAGCACCTTGCAAAGAGTGGCAAGCAGCCTGCTCCTTTTGGTGAGACGCACGTGTGGTGAGAGAGGCTTGGCAGCAGAGAAGAAGCAAGAGGGGCAGCCAGGGAGGGGATTTGCATGCAGCTTGGAGGTCCCAGATGTCCTGCTTCCCCACCAGGGAATGCTGGCGATGCCCATCAGGCCCTATTCACAAGTGGGCCCCCAGCTTCTGGATCTGCCCTGTCCCAGCCACGAAAACACACACAGGCCGAACCCTGAGCCCTGCTTAGGGTGACCTTTGCGGCCCAGGTGGTTGGAATGGCACCACTGTGTTAGGGGAGAGGAGGCCCGAGGAGGCCTTCAGGGAGCTGCCACAGCATAGCAGTGCTCCAGAAAAGGCACTCTCCTTTCTGTAGGCTGCATGCGCACTCGAGCTGCTGCTTGAGGCAGAGAGAGGACAGCTAGGCGATCCATGGCTGAAGGCAATGCAGAGAGATGTTTTGGTGGGGCGGTGGCTCCATCTGCTGGCTGACAAGCGTGGAAGGAGAAGCCTCATTCCCACTGAGTTCCGGAGGAAGTTTCCAAACATTAGGCACTCTGGGTGCACAAGCTAGGGAGTGCTACTGAGGACTTCCCTCTGGCAACAGAGTGGGCACCAAGGGCATCTGGGCCGGAGGGTGCTTGGAAGCCGCAGGAGAGCCATTGGGCACCCAGTGCTCTCTGATGGAGAACACTGCAGGCCCGAGCATCCATGAACTCCTCCAAGGCTTTGGAGGGGGAAAGTTGTCCTTAGCAGAAGGCTTCCTGCCTCGTGCAGCAGGCCTTTCTGGATGGCGAAGCTGCAGCTTCCTTGCAGGCTGCTGGTCCAGGGGCATGTGTCCCCTGGTCCAGAGTGCTGTAGGAGGAGCTCCTAGCAAGGGGAGCCAAGCACCTTGTTTCCTTGGCCTAGACTGGGCTGTGCACACAGAGGCCTGCCAGCAGTGAAGACAGCGCAGGCAGCAAGGGGATGTGTCAGGCAGATAAGAGGCAGCAGGAGTCCCACTTGAAAGTGGGGTCATGACTGTTTTGACCCCAGGCTCCAACGGCAACCTGCATACATAGCCTCTGGACCTGCAGCTTCCCAGGAGTGCAAGAGACACACAGGCAACACCCTGTTGCCTTCTCGTATGAACTGTGCTCCATGGAGGTCCTGTTGCCTGGCAGTGGCCTAGGCCAGCACAGACCCTAGGGAGGCCTGGCCCAGCCTGGGATGGGCCGCAACCTAGCAGGGCAATGGGCAAGCCTGGAACTTGAGGCCAGGCTGCAGGCTCATTCCAGGTTGGGCCTGGTGCAGAGAGCCTTCAGCCAGGACCTACAGGGCGAATGCTCAGGCCAGTGGCTTCTCCCTGTAATCCATGTTCCTCACTCGGGCTGCTCTGCTTGTCAGACCCACACTCCCTAGAAGTGTGTTTCTGAGGCATTTGGACAGTTGGGAAGTGGAGGCTCTCCCAACATTGGAGGCCTGCCTTGAACATTGCTCTGCATACTAAGAGGATTCCCTGCACCTCTGGTGCTGGGGAGAGATTTTCTGCACACAGGAGTCATTGGCACACACAGTGTTTCCCCACGGAAAGTGGTGTCAAAAAGCTCCCTTACAGGAATGCAGGGCACTGTCCCTTTGAAGCCCTCAACGCAGCAGGCTGTCATGGACTCGGCTGCAGGCCTTTGTGGCTGCAGAGACTGCAGCTCCTCTGGAGGTTATGGGTCAATTTGCACTTCTCTTTGAGTAAATGAGGCTAGTGGGATGAGCACCTTGCAAAGAGTGGCAAGCAGCCTGCTCCTTTTGGTGAGACGCACGTGTGGTGAGAGAGGCTTGGCAGCAGAGAAGAAGCAAGAGGGGCAGCCAGGGAGGGGATTTGCATGCAGCTTGGAGGTCCCAGATGTCCTGCTTCCCCACCAGGGAATGCTGGCGATGCCCATCAGGCCCTATTCACAAGTGGGCCCCCAGCGTCTGGATCTGCCCTGTCCCAGCCACGAAAACACACACAGGCCGAACCCTGAGCCCTGCTTAGGGTGACCTTTGCGGCCCAGGTGGTTGGAATGGCACCACTGTGTTAGGGGAGAGGAGGCCCGAGGAGGCCTTCAGGGAGCTGCCACAGCATAGCAGTGCTCCAGAAAAGGCACTCTCCTTTCTGTAGGCTGCATGCGCACTCGAGCTGCTGCTTGAGGCAGAGAGAGGACAGCTAGGCGATCCATGGCTGAAGGCAATGCAGAGAGGTGTTTTGGTGTGGCGGTGGCTCCATCTGCTGGCTGACAAGCGTGGAAGGAGAAGCCTCATTCCCACTGAGTTCCGGAGGAAGTTTCCAAACATTAGGCACTCTGGGTGCACAAGCTAGGGAGTGCTACTGAGGACTTCCCTCTGGCAACAGAGTGGGCACCAAGGGCATCTGGGCTGGAGGGTGCTTGGAAGCCGCAGGGGAGCCATTGGGCACCCAGTGCTCTCTGATGGAGAACACTGCAGGCCCGAGCATCCATGAACTCCTCCAAGGCTTTGGAGGGGGAAAGTTGTCCTTAGCAGAAGGCTTCCTGCCTCGTGCAGCAGGCCTTTCTGGATGGCGACGCTGCAGCTTCCTTGCAGGCTGCTGGTCCAGGGGCATGTGTCCCCTGGTCCAGAGTGCTGTAGGAGGAGCTCCTAGCAAGGGGAGCCAAGCACCTTGTTTCCTTGGCCTAGACTGGGCTGTGCACACAGAGGCCTGCCAGCAGTGAAGACAGCGCAGGCAGCAAGGGGATGTGTCAGGCAGATAAGAGGCAGCAGGAGTCCCACTTGAAAGTGGGGTCATGACTGTTTTGACCCCAGGCTCCAACGGCAACCTGCATACATAGCCTCTGGACCTGCAGCTTCCCAGGAGTGCAAGAGACACACAGGCAACACCCTGTTGCCTTCTCGTATGAACTGTGCTCCATGGAGGTCCTGTTGCCTGGCAGTGGCCTAGGCCAGCACAGACCCTAGGGAGGCCTGGCCCAGCCTGGGATGGGCCGCGACCTAGCAGGGCAACGGGCAAGCCTGGAACTTGAGGCCAGGCTGCAGGCTCATTCCAGGTTGGGCCTGGTGCAGAGAGCCTTCAGCCAGGACCTACAGGGCGAATGCTCAGGCCAGTGGCTTCTCCCTGTAATCCATGTTCCTCACTCGGGCTGCTCTGCTTGTCAGACCCACACTCCCTAGAAGTGTGTTTCTGAGGCATTTGGACAGTTGGGAAGTGGAGGCTCTCCCAACATTGGAGGCCTGCCTTGAACATTGCTCTGCATACTAAGAGGATTCCCTGCACCTCTGGTGCTGGGGAGAGATTTTCTGCACACAGGAGTCATTGGCACACACAGTGTTTCCCCACGGAAAGTGGTGTCAAAAAGCTCCCTTACAGGAATGCAGGGCACTGTCCCTTTGAAGCCCTCAACGCAGCAGGCTGTCATGGACTCGGCTGCAGGCCTTTGTGGCTGCAGAGACTGCAGCTCCTCTGGAGGTTATGGGTCAATTTGCACTCCTCTTTGAGTAAATGAGGCTTGTGGGGTGAGCACCTTGCAAAGAGTGGCAAGCAGCCTGCTCCTTTTGGTGAGACGCACGTGTGGTGAGAGAGGCTTGGCAGCAGAGAAGAAGCAAGAGGGGCAGCCAGGGAGGGGATTTGCATGCAGCTTGGAGGTCCCAGATGTCCTGCTTCCCCACCAGGGAATGCTGGCGATGCCCATCAGGCCCTATTCACAAGTGGGCCCCCAGCTTCTGGATCTGCCCTGTCCCAGCCACGAAAACACACACAGGCCGAACCCTGAGCCCTGCTTAGGGTGACCTTTGCGGCCCAGGTGGTTGGAATGGCACAACTGTGTTAGGGGAGAGGAGGCCCGAGGAGGCCTTCAGGGAGCTGCCACAGCATAGCAGTGCTCCAGAAAAGGCACTCTCCTTTCTGTAGGCTGCATCGCACTCGAGCTGCTGCTTGAGGCAGAGAGAGGACAGCTAGGCGATCCATGGCTGAAGGCAATGCAGAGAGATGTTTTGGTGGGGCGGTGGCTCCATCTGCTGGCTGACAAGCGTGGAAGGAGAAGCCTCATTCCCACTGAGTTCCGGAGGAAGTTTCCAAACATTAGGCACTCTGGGTGCACAAGCTAGGGAGTGCTACTGAGGACTTCCCTCTGGCAACAGAGTGGGCACCAAGGGCATCTGGGCTGGAGGGTGCTTGGAAGCCGCAGGGGAGCCATTGGGCACCCAGTGCTCTCTGATGGAGAACACTGCAGGCCCGAGCATCCATGAACTCCTCCAAGGCTTTGGAGGGGGAAAGTTGTCCTTAGCAGAAGGCTTCCTGCCTCGTGCAGCAGGCCTTTCTGGATGGCGAAGCTGCAGCTTCCTTGCAGGCTGCTGGTCCAGGGGCATGTGTCCCCTGGTCCAGAGTGCTGTAGGAGGAGCTCCTAGCAAGGGGAGCCAAGCACCTTGTTTCCTTGGCCTAGACTGGGCTGTGCACACAGAGGCCTGCCAGCAGTGAAGACAGCGCAGGCAGCAAGGGGATGTGTCAGGCAGATAAGAGGCAGCAGGAGTCCCACTTGAAAGTGGGGTCATGACTGTTTTGACCCCAGGCTCCAACGGCAACCTGCATACATAGCCTCTGGACCTGCAGCTTCCCAGGAGTGCAAGAGACACACAGGCAACACCCTGTTGCCTTCTCGTATGAACTGTGCTCCATGGAGGTCCTGTTGCCTGGCAGTGGCCTAGGCCAGCACAGACCCTAGGGAGGCCTGGCCCAGCCTGGGATGGGCCGCGACCTAGCAGGGCAATGGGCAAGCCTGGAACTTGAGGCCAGGCTGCAGGCTCATTCCAGGTTGGGCCTGGTGCAGAGAGCCTTGAGCCAGGACCTACAGGGCGAATGCTCAGGCCAGTGGCTTCTCCCTGTAATCCATGTTCCTCACTCGGGCTGCTCTGCTTGTCAGACCCACACTCCCTAGAAGTGTGTTTCTGAGGCATTTGGACAGTTGGGAAGTGGAGGCTCTCCCAACATTGGAGGCCTGCCTTGAACACTGCTCTGCATACTAAGAGGATTCCCTGCACCTCTGGTGCTGGGGAGAGATTTTCTGCACACAGGAGTCATTGGCACACACAGTGTTTCCCCACGGAAAGTGGTGTCAAAAATCTCCCTTACAGGAATGCAGGGCACTGTCCCTTTGAAGCCCTCAACGCAGCAGGCTGTCATGGACTCGGCTGCAGGCCTTTGTGGCTGCAGAGACTGCAGCTCCTCTGGAGGTTATGGGTCAATTTGCACTCCTCTTTGAGTAAATGAGGCTTGTGGGGTGAGCACCTTGCAAAGAGTGGCAAGCAGCCTGCTCCTTTTGGTGAGACGCACGTGTGGTGAGAGAGGCTTGGCAGCAGAGAAGAAGCAAGAGGGGCAGCCAGGGAGGGGATTTGCATGCAGCTTGGAGGTCCCAGATGTCCTGCTTCCCCACCAGGGAATGCTGGCGATGCCCATCAGGCCCTATTCACAAGTGGGCCCCCAGCTTCTGGATCTGCCCTGTCCCAGCCACGAAAACACACACAGGCCGAACCCTGAGCCCTGCTTAGGGTGACCTTTGCAGCCCAGGTGGTTGGAATGGCACAACTGTGTTAGGGGAGAGGAGGCCCGAGGAGGCCTTCAGGGAGCTGCCACAGCATAGCAGTGCTCCAGAAAAGGCACTCTCCTTTCTGTAGGCTGCATGCACACTCGAGCTGCTGCTTGAGGCAGAGAGAGGACAGCTAGGCGATCCATGGCTGAAGGCAATGCAGAGAGATGTTTTGGTGGGGCGGTGGCTCCATCTGCTGGCTGACAAGCGTGGAAGGAGAAGCCTCATTCCCACTGAGTTCCGGAGGAAGTTTCCAAACATTAGGCACTCTGGGTGCACAAGCTAGGGAGTGCTACTGAGGACTTCCCTCTGGCAACAGAGTGGGCACCAAGGGCATCTGGGCTGGAGGGTGCTTGGAAGCCGCAGGGGAGCCATTGGGCACCCAGTGCTCTCTGATGGAGAACACTGCAGGCCCGAGCATCCATGAACTCCTCCAAGGCTTTGGAGGGGGAAAGTTGTCCTTAGCAGAAGGCTTCCTGCCTCGTGCAGCAGGCCTTTCTGGATGGCGAAGCTGCAGCTTCCTTGCAGGCTGCTGGTCCAGGGGCATGTGTCCCCTGGTCCAGAGTGCTGTAGGAGGAGCTCCTAGCAAGGGGAGCCAAGCACCTTGTTTCCTTGGCCTAGACTGGGCTGTGCACACAGAGGCCTGCCAGCAGTGAAGACAGCGCAGGCAGCAAGGGGATGTGTCAGGCAGATAAGAGGCAGCAGGAGTCCCACTTGAAAGTGGGGTCATGACTGTTTTGACCCCAGGCTCCAACGGCAACCTGCATACATAGCCTCTGGACCTGCAGCTTCCCAGGAGTGCAAGAGACACACAGGCAACACCCTGTTGCCTTCTCGTATGAACTGTGCTCCATGGAGGTCCTGTTGCCTGGCAGTGGCCTAGGCCAGCACAGACCCTAGGGAGGCCTGGCCCAGCCTGGGATGGGCCGCGACCTAGCAGGGCAATGGGCAAGCCTGGAACTTGAGGCCAGGCTGCAGGCTCATTCCAGGTTGGGCCTGGTGCAGAGAGCCTTGAGCCAGGACCTACAGGGCGAATGCTCAGGCCAGTGGCTTCTCCCTGTAATCCATGTTCCTCACTCGGGCTGCTCTGCTTGTCAGACCCACACTCCCTAGAAGTGTGTTTCTGAGGCATTTGGACAGTTGGGAAGTGGAGGCTCTCCCAACATTGGAGGCCTGCCTTGAACATTGCTCTGCATACTAAGAGGATTCCCTGCACCTCTGGTGCTGGGGAGAGATTTTCTGCACACAGGAGTCATTGGCACACACAGTGTTTCCCCACGGAAAGTGGTGTCAAAAAGCTCCCTTACAGGAATGCAGGGCACTGTCCCTTTGAAGCCCTCAACGCAGCAGGCTGTCATGGACTCGGCTGCAGGCCTTTGTGGCTGCAGAGACTGCAGCTCCTCTGGAGGTTATGGGTCAATTTGCACTCCTCTTTGAGTAAATGAGGCTTGTGGGGTGAGCACCTTGCAAAGAGTGGCAAGCAGCCTGCTCCTTTTGGTGAGACGCACGTGTGGTGAGAGAGGCTTGGCAGCAGAGAAGAAGCAAGAGGGGCAGCCAGGGAGGGGATTTGCATGCAGCTTGGAGGTCCCAGATGTCCTGCTTCCCCACCAGGGAATGCTGGCGATGCCCATCAGGCCCTATTCACAAGTGGGCCCCCAGCTTCTGGATCTGCCCTGTCCCAGCCACGAAAACACACACAGGCCGAACCCTGAGCCCTGCTTAGGGTGACCTTTGCAGCCCAGGTGGTTGGAATGGCACAACTGTGTTAGGGGAGAGGAGGCCCGAGGAGGCCTTCAGGGAGCTGCCACAGCATAGCAGTGCTCCAGAAAAGGCACTCTCCTTTCTGTAGGCTGCATGCACACTCGAGCTGCTGCTTGAGGCAGAGAGAGGACAGCTAGGCGATCCATGGCTGAAGGCAATGCAGAGAGATGTTTTGGTGGGGCGGTGGCTCCATCTGCTGGCTGACAAGCGTGGAAGGAGAAGCCTCATTCCCACTGAGTTCCGGAGGAAGTTTCCAAACATTAGGCACTCTGGGTGCACAAGCTAGGGAGTGCTACTGAGGACTTCCCTCTGGCAACAGAGTGGGCACCAAGGGCATCTGGGCTGGAGGGTGCTTGGAAGCCGCAGGGGAGCCATTGGGCACCCAGTGCTCTCTGATGGAGAACACTGCAGGCCCGAGCATCCATGAACTCCTCCAAGGCTTTGGAGGGGGAAAGTTGTCCTTAGCAGAAGGCTTCCTGCCTCGTGCAGCAGGCCTTTCTGGATGGCAAAGCTGCAGCTTCCTTGTAGGCTGCTGGTCCAGGGGCATGTGTCCCCTGGTCCAGAGTGCTGTAGGAGGAGCTCCTAGCAAGGGGAGCCAAGCACCTTGTTTCCTTGGCCTAGACTGGGCTGTGCACACAGAGGCCTGCCAGCAGTGAAGACAGCGCAGGCAGCAAGGGGATGTGTCAGGCAGATAAGAGGCAGCAGGAGTCCCACTTGAAAGTGGGGTCATGACTGTTTTGACCCCAGGCTCCAACGGCAACCTGCATACATAGCCTCTGGACCTGCAGCTTCCCAGGAGTGCAAGAGACACACAGGCAACACCCTGTTGCCTTCTCGTATGAACTGTGCTCCATGGAGGTCCTGTTGCCTGGCAGTGGCCTAGGCCAGCACAGACCCTAGGGAGGCCTGGCCCAGCCTGGGATGGGCCGCGACCTAGCAGGGCAATGGGCAAGCCTGGAACTTGAGGCCAGGCTGCAGGCTCATTCCAGGTTGGGCCTGGTGCAGAGAGCCTTCAGACAGGACCTACAGGGCGAATGCTCAGGCCAGTGGCTTCTCCCTGTAATCCATGTTCCTCACTCGGGCTGCTCTGCTTGTCAGACCCACACTCCCTAGAAGTGTGTTTCTGAGGCATTTGGACAGTTGGGAAGTGGAGGCTCTCCCAACATTGGAGGCCTGCCTTGAACATTGCTCTGCATACTAAGAGGATTCCCTGCACCTCTGGTGCTGGGGAGAGATTTTCTGCACACAGGAGTCATTGGCACACACAGTGTTTCCCCACGGAAAGTGGTGTCAAAAAGCTCCCTTACAGGAATGCAGGGCACTGTCCCTTTGAAGCCCTCAACGCAGCAGGCTGTCATGGACTCGGCTGCAGGCCTTTGTGGCTGCAGAGACTGCAGCTCCTCTGGAGGTTATGGGTCAATTTGCACTCCTCTTTGAGTAAATGAGGCTTGTGGGGTGAGCACCTTGCAAAGAGTGGCAAGCAGCCTGCTCCTTTTGGTGAGACGCACGTGTGGTGAGAGAGGCTTGGCAGCAGAGAAGAAGCAAGAGGGGCAGCCAGGGAGGGGATTTGCATGCAGCTTGGAGGTCCCAGATGTCCTGCTTCCCCACCAGGGAATGCTGGCGATGCCCATCAGGCCCTATTCACAAGTGGGCCCCCAGCTTCTGGATCTGCCCTGTCCCAGCCACGAAAACACACACAGGCCGAACCCTGAGCCCTGCTTAGGGTGACCTTTGCAGCCCAGGTGGTTGGAATGGCACAACTGTGTTAGGGGAGAGGAGGCCCGAGGAGGCCTTCAGGGAGCTGCCACAGCATAGCAGTGCTCCAGAAAAGGCACTCTCCTTTCTGTAGGCTGCATGCACACTCGAGCTGCTGCTTGAGGCAGAGAGAGGACAGCTAGGCGATCCATGGCTGAAGGCAATGCAGAGAGATGTTTTGGTGGGGCGGTGGCTCCATCTGCTGGCTGACAAGCGTGGAAGGAGAAGCCTCATTCCCACTGAGTTCCGGAGGAAGTTTCCAAACATTAGGCACTCTGGGTGCACAAGCTAGGGAGTGCTACTGAGGACTTCCCTCTGGCAACAGAGTGGGCACCAAGGGCATCTGGGCTGGAGGGTGCTTGGAAGCCGCAGGGGAGCCATTGGGCACCCAGTGCTCTCTGATGGAGAACACTGCAGGCCCGAGCATCCATGAACTCCTCCAAGGCTTTGGAGGGGGAAAGTTGTCCTTAGCAGAAGGCTTCCTGCCTCGTGCAGCAGGCCTTTCTGGATGGCGAAGCTGCAGCTTCCTTGTAGGCTGCTGGTCCAGGGGCATGTGTCCCCTGGTCCAGAGTGCTGTAGGAGGAGCTCCTAGCAAGGGGAGCCAAGCACCTTGTTTCCTTGGCCTAGACTGGGCTGTGCACACAGAGGCCTGCCAGCAGTGAAGACAGCGCAGGCAGCAAGGGGATGTGTCAGGCAGATAAGAGGCAGCAGGAGTCCCACTTGAAAGTGGGGTCATGACTGTTTTGACCCCAGGCTCCAACGGCAACCTGCATACATAGCCTCTGGACCTGCAGCTTCCCAGGAGTGCAAGAGACACACAGGCAACACCCTGTTGCCTTCTCGTATGAACTGTGCTCCATGGAGGTCCTGTTGCCTGGCAGTGGCCTAGGCCAGCACAGACCCTAGGGAGGCCTGGCCCAGCCTGGGATGGGCCGTGACCTAGCAGGGCAATGGGCAAGCCTGGAACTTGAGGCCAGGCTGCAGGCTCATTCCAGGTTGGGCCTGGTGCAGAGAGCCTTCAGCCAGGACCTACAGGGCGAATGCTCAGGCCAGTGGCTTCTCCCTGTAATCCATGTTCCTCACTCGGGCTGCTCTGCTTGTCAGACCCACACTCCCTAGAAGTGTGTTTCTGAGGCATTTGGACAGTTGGGAAGTGGAGGCTCTCCCAACATTGGAGGCCTGCCTTGAACATTGCTCTGCATACTAAGAGGATTCCCTGCACCTCTGGTGCTGGGGAGAGATTTTCTGCACACAGGAGTCATTGGCACACACAGTGTTTCCCCACGGAAAGTGGTGTCAAAAAGCTCCCTTAAAGGAATGCAGGGCACTGTCCCTTTGAAGCCCTCAACGCAGCAGGCTGTCATGGACTCAGCTGCAGGCCTTTGTGGCTGCAGAGACTGCAGCTCCTCTGGAGGTTATGGGTCAATTTGCACTCCTCTTTGAGTAAATGAGGCTTGTGGGGTGAGCACCTTGCAAAGAGTGGCAAGCAGCCTGCTCCTTTTGGTGAGACGCACGTGTGGTGAGAGAGGCTTGGCAGCAGAGAAGAAGCAAGAGGGGCAGCCAGGGAGGGGATTTGCATGCAGCTTGGAGGTCCCAGATGTCCTGCTTCCCCACCAGGGAATGCTGGCGATGCCCATCAGGCCCTATTCACAAGTGGGCCCCCAGCTTCTGGATCTGCCCTGTCCCAGCCACGAAAACACACACAGGCCGAACCCTGAGCCCTGCTTAGGGTGACCTTTGCAGCCCAGGTGGTTGGAATGGCACAACTGTGTTAGGGGAGAGGAGGCCCGAGGAGGCCTTCAGGGAGCTGCCACAGCATAGCAGTGCTCCAGAAAAGGCACTCTCCTTTCTGTAGGCTGCATGCACACTCGAGCTGCTGCTTGAGGCAGAGAGAGGACAGCTAGGCGATCCATGGCTGAAGGCAATGCAGAGAGATGTTTTGGTGGGGCGGTGGCTCCATCTGCTGGCTGACAAGCGTGGAAGGAGAAGCCTCATTCCCACTGAGTTCCGGAGGAAGTTTCCAAACATTAGGCACTCTGGGTGCACAAGCTAGGGAGTGCTACTGAGGACTTCCCTCTGGCAACAGAGTGGGCACCAACGGCATCCGGGCTGGAGGGTGCTTGGAAGCCGCAGGGGAGCCATTGGGCACCCAGTGCTCTCTGATGGAGAACACTGCAGGCCCGAGCATCCATGAACTCCTCCAAGGCTTTGGAGGGGGAAAGTTGTCCTTAGCAGAAGGCTTCCTGCCTCGTGCAGCAGGCCTTTCTGGATGGCGAAGCTGCAGCTTCCTTGTAGGCTGCTGGTCCAGGGGCATGTGTCCCCTGGTCCAGAGTGCTGTAGGAGGAGCTCCTAGCAAGGGGAGCCAAGCACCTTGTTTCCTTGGCCTAGACTGGGCTGTGCACACAGAGGCCTGCCAGCAGTGAAGACAGCGCAGGCAGCAAGGGGATGTGTCAGGCAGATAAGAGGCAGCAGGAGTCCCACTTGAAAGTGGGGTCATGACTGTTTTGACCCCAGGCTCCAACGGCAACCTGCATACATAGCCTCTGGACCTGCAGCTTCCCAGGAGTGCAAGAGACACACAGGCAACACCCTGTTGCCTTCTCGTATGAACTGTGCTCCATGGAGGTCCTGTTGCCTGGCAGTGGCCTAGGCCAGCACAGACCCTAGGGAGGCCTGGCCCAGCCTGGGATGGGCCGCGACCTAGCAGGGCAATGGGCAAGCCTGGAACTTGAGGCCAGGCTGCAGGCTCATTCCAGGTTGGGCCTGGTGCAGAGAGCCTTCAGCCAGGACCTACAGGGCGAATGCTCAGGCCAGTGGCTTCTCCCTGTAATCCATGTTCCTCACTCGGGCTGCTCTGCTTGTCAGACCCACACTCCCTAGAAGTGTGTTTCTGAGGCATTTGGACAGTTGGGAAGTGGAGGCTCTCCCAACATTGGAGGCCTGCCTTGAACATTGCTCTGCATACTAAGAGGATTCCCTGCACCTCTGGTGCTGGGGAGAGATTTTCTGCACACAGGAGTCATTGGCACACACAGTGTTTCCCCACGGAAAGTGGTGTCAAAAAGCTCCCTTACAGGAATGCAGGGCACTGTCCCTTTGAAGCCCTCAACGCAGCAGGCTGTCATGGACTCGGCTGCAGGCCTTTGTGGCTGCAGAGACTGCAGCTCCTCTGGAGGTTATGGGTCAATTTGCACTCCTCTTTGAGTAAATGAGGCTTGTGGGGTGAGCACCTTGCAAAGAGTGGCAAGCAGCCTGCTCCTTTTGGTGAGACGCACGTGTGGTGAGAGAGGCTTGGCAGCAGAGAAGAAGCAAGAGGGGCAGCCAGGGAGGGGATTTGCATGCAGCTTGGAGGTCCCAGATGTCCTGCTTCCCCACCAGGGAATGCTGGCGATGCCCATCAGGCCCTATTCACAAGTGGGCCCCCAGCTTCTGGATCTGCCCTGTCCCAGCCACGAAAACACACACAGGCCGAACCCTGAGCCCTGCTTAGGGTGACCTTTGCAGCCCAGGTGGTTGGAATGGCACAACTGTGTTAGGGGAGAGGAGGCCCGAGGAGGCCTTCAGGGAGCTGCCACAGCATAGCAGTGCTCCAGAAAAGGCACTCTCCTTTCTGTAGGCTGCATGCACACTCGAGCTGCTGCTTGAGGCAGAGAGAGGACAGCTAGGCGATCCATGGCTGAAGGCAATGCAGAGAGATGTTTTGGTGGGGCGGTGGCTCCATCTGCTGGCTGACAAGCGTGGAAGGAGAAGCCTCATTCCCACTGAGTTCCGGAGGAAGTTTCCAAACATTAGGCACTCTGGGTGCACAAGCTAGGGAGTGCTACTGAGGACTTCCCTCTGGCAACAGAGTGGGCACCAAGGGCATCTGGGCTGGAGGGTGCTTGGAAGCCGCAGGGGAGCCATTGGGCACCCAGTGCTCTCTGATGGAGAACACTGCAGGCCCGAGCATCCATGAACTCCTCCAAGGCTTTGGAGGGGGAAAGTTGTCCTTAGCAGAAGGCTTCCTGCCTCGTGCAGCAGGCCTTTCTGGATGGCGAAGCTGCAGCTTCCTTGTAGGCTGCTGGTCCAGGGGCATGTGTCCCCTGGTCCAGAGTGCTGTAGGAGGAGCTCCTAGCAAGGGGAGCCAAGCACCTTGTTTCCTTGGCCTAGACTGGGCTGTGCACACAGAGGCCTGCCAGCAGTGAAGACAGCGCAGGCAGCAAGGGGATGTGTCAGGCAGATAAGAGGCAGCAGGAGTCCCACTTGAAAGTGGGGTCATGACTGTTTTGACCCCAGGCTCCAACGGCAACCTGCATACATAGCCTCTGGACCTGCAGCTTCCCAGGAGTGCAAGAGACACACAGGCAACACCCTGTTGCCTTCTCGTATGAACTGTGCTCCATGGAGGTCCTGTTGCCTGGCAGTGGCCTAGGCCAGCACAGACCCTAGGGAGGCCTGGCCCAGCCTGGGATGGGCCGTGACCTAGCAGGGCAATGGGCAAGCCTGGAACTTGAGGCCAGGCTGCAGGCTCATTCCAGGTTGGGCCTGGTGCAGAGAGCCTTCAGCCAGGACCTACAGGGCGAATGCTCAGGCCAGTGGCTTCTCCCTGTAATCCATGTTCCTCACTCGGGCTGCTCTGCTTGTCAGACCCACACTCCCTAGAAGTGTGTTTCTGAGGCATTTGGACAGTTGGGAAGTGGAGGCTCTCCCAACATTGGAGGCCTGCCTTGAACATTGCTCTGCATACTAAGAGGATTCCCTGCACCTCTGGTGCTGGGGAGAGATTTTCTGCACACAGGAGTCATTGGCACACACAGTGTTTCCCCACGGAAAGTGGTGTCAAAAAGCTCCCTTAAAGGAATGCAGGGCACTGTCCCTTTGAAGCCCTCAACGCAGCAGGCTGTCATGGACTCAGCTGCAGGCCTTTGTGGCTGCAGAGACTGCAGCTCCTCTGGAGGTTATGGGTCAATTTGCACTCCTCTTTGAGTAAATGAGGCTTGTGGGGTGAGCACCTTGCAAAGAGTGGCAAGCAGCCTGCTCCTTTTGGTGAGACGCACGTGTGGTGAGAGAGGCTTGGCAGCAGAGAAGAAGCAAGAGGGGCAGCCAGGGAGGGGATTTGCATGCAGCTTGGAGGTCCCAGATGTCCTGCTTCCCCACCAGGGAATGCTGGCGATGCCCATCAGGCCCTATTCACAAGTGGGCCCCCAGCTTCTGGATCTGCCCTGTCCCAGCCACGAAAACACACACAGGCCGAACCCTGAGCCCTGCTTAGGGTGACCTTTGCAGCCCAGGTGGTTGGAATGGCACAACTGTGTTAGGGGAGAGGAGGCCCGAGGAGGCCTTCAGGGAGCTGCCACAGCATAGCAGTGCTCCAGAAAAGGCACTCTCCTTTCTGTAGGCTGCATGCACACTCGAGCTGCTGCTTGAGGCAGAGAGAGGACAGCTAGGCGATCCATGGCTGAAGGCAATGCAGAGAGATGTTTTGGTGGGGCGGTGGCTCCATCTGCTGGCTGACAAGCGTGGAAGGAGAAGCCTCATTCCCACTGAGTTCCGGAGGAAGTTTCCAAACATTAGGCACTCTGGGTGCACAAGCTAGGGAGTGCTACTGAGGACTTCCCTCTGGCAACAGAGTGGGCACCAAGGGCATCTGGGCTGGAGGGTGCTTGGAAGCCGCAGGGGAGCCATTGGGCACCCAGTGCTCTCTGATGGAGAACACTGCAGGCCCGAGCATCCATGAACTCCTCCAAGGCTTTGGAGGGGGAAAGTTGTCCTTAGCAGAAGGCTTCCTGCCTCGTGCAGCAGGCCTTTCTGGATGGCGAAGCTGCAGCTTCCTTGTAGGCTGCTGGTCCAGGGGCATGTGTCCCCTGGTCCAGAGTGCTGTAGGAGGAGCTCCTAGCAAGGGGAGCCAAGCACCTTGTTTCCTTGGCCTAGACTGGGCTGTGCACACAGAGGCCTGCCAGCAGTGAAGACAGCGCAGGCAGCAAGGGGATGTGTCAGGCAGATAAGAGGCAGCAGGAGTCCCACTTGAAAGTGGGGTCATGACTGTTTTGACCCCAGGCTCCAACGGCAACCTGCATACATAGCCTCTGGACCTGCAGCTTCCCAGGAGTGCAAGAGACACACAGGCAACACCCTGTTGCCTTCTCGTATGAACTGTGCTCCATGGAGGTCCTGTTGCCTGGCAGTGGCCTAGGCCAGCACAGACCCTAGGGAGGCCTGGCCCAGCCTGGGATGGGCCGCGACCTAGCAGGGCAATGGGCAAGCCTGGAACTTGAGGCCAGGCTGCAGGCTCATTCCAGGTTGGGCCTGGTGCAGAGAGCCTTCAGCCAGGACCTACAGGGCGAATGCTCAGGCCAGTGGCTTCTCCCTGTAATCCATGTTCCTCACTCGGGCTGCTCTGCTTGTCAGACCCACACTCCCTAGAAGTGTGTTTCTGAGGCATTTGGACAGTTGGGAAGTGGAGGCTCTCCCAACATTGGAGGCCTGCCTTGAACATTGCTCTGCATACTAAGAGGATTCCCTGCACCTCTGGTGCTGGGGAGAGATTTTCTGCACACAGGAGTCATTGGCACACACAGTGTTTCCCCACGGAAAGTGGTGTCAAAAAGCTCCCTTACAGGAATGCAGGGCACTGTCCCTTTGAAGCCCTCAACGCAGCAGGCTGTCATGGACTCGGCTGCAGGCCTTTGTGGCTGCAGAGACTGCAGCTCCTCTGGAGGTTATGGGTCAATTTGCACTCCTCTTTGAGTAAATGAGGCTTGTGGGGTGAGCACCTTGCAAAGAGTGGCAAGCAGCCTGCTCCTTTTGGTGAGACGCACGTGTGGTGAGAGAGGCTTGGCAGCAGAGAAGAAGCAAGAGGGGCAGCCAGGGAGGGGATTTGCATGCAGCTTGGAGGTCCCAGATGTCCTGCTTCCCCACCAGGGAATGCTGGCGATGCCCATCAGGCCCTATTCACAAGTGGGCCCCCAGCTTCTGGATCTGCCCTGTCCCAGCCACGAAAACACACACAGGCCGAACCCTGAGCCCTGCTTAGGGTGACCTTTGCAGCCCAGGTGGTTGGAATGGCACAACTGTGTTAGGGGAGAGGAGGCCCGAGGAGGCCTTCAGGGAGCTGCCACAGCATAGCAGTGCTCCAGAAAAGGCACTCTCCTTTCTGTAGGCTGCATGCACACTCGAGCTGCTGCTTGAGGCAGAGAGAGGACAGCTAGGCGATCCATGGCTGAAGGCAATGCAGAGAGATGTTTTGGTGGGGCGGTGGCTCCATCTGCTGGCTGACAAGCGTGGAAGGAGAAGCCTCATTCCCACTGAGTTCCGGAGGAAGTTTCCAAACATTAGGCACTCTGGGTGCACAAGCTAGGGAGTGCTACTGAGGACTTCCCTCTGGCAACAGAGTGGGCACCAACGGCATCCGGGCTGGAGGGTGCTTGGAAGCCGCAGGGGAGCCATTGGGCACCCAGTGCTCTCTGATGGAGAACACTGCAGGCCCGAGCATCCATGAACTCCTCCAAGGCTTTGGAGGGGGAAAGTTGTCCTTAGCAGAAGGCTTCCTGCCTCGTGCAGCAGGCCTTTCTGGATGGCGAAGCTGCAGCTTCCTTGTAGGCTGCTGGTCCAGGGGCATGTGTCCCCTGGTCCAGAGTGCTGTAGGAGGAGCTCCTAGCAAGGGGAGCCAAGCACCTTGTTTCCTTGGCCTAGACTGGGCTGTGCACACAGAGGCCTGCCAGCAGTGAAGACAGCGCAGGCAGCAAGGGGATGTGTCAGGCAGATAAGAGGCAGCAGGAGTCCCACTTGAAAGTGGGGTCATGACTGTTTTGACCCCAGGCTCCAACGGCAACCTGCATACATAGCCTCTGGACCTGCAGCTTCCCAGGAGTGCAAGAGACACACAGGCAACACCCTGTTGCCTTCTCGTATGAACTGTGCTCCATGGAGGTCCTGTTGCCTGGCAGTGGCCTAGGCCAGCACAGACCCTAGGGAGGCCTGGCCCAGCCTGGGATGGGCCGCGACCTAGCAGGGCAATGGGCAAGCCTGGAACTTGAGGCCAGGCTGCAGGCTCATTCCAGGTTGGGCCTGGTGCAGAGAGCCTTCAGCCAGGACCTACAGGGCGAATGCTCAGGCCAGTGGCTTCTCCCTGTAATCCATGTTCCTCACTCGGGCTGCTCTGCTTGTCAGACCCACACTCCCTAGAAGTGTGTTTCTGAGGCATTTGGACAGTTGGGAAGTGGAGGCTCTCCCAACATTGGAGGCCTGCCTTGAACATTGCTCTGCATACTAAGAGGATTCCCTGCACCTCTGGTGCTGGGGAGAGATTTTCTGCACACAGGAGTCATTGGCACACACAGTGTTTCCCCACGGAAAGTGGTGTCAAAAAGCTCCCTTACAGGAATGCAGGGCACTGTCCCTTTGAAGCCCTCAACGCAGCAGGCTGTCATGGACTCGGCTGCAGGCCTTTGTGGCTGCAGAGACTGCAGCTCCTCTGGAGGTTATGGGTCAATTTGCACTCCTCTTTGAGTAAATGAGGCTTGTGGGGTGAGCACCTTGCAAAGAGTGGCAAGCAGCCTGCTCCTTTTGGTGAGACGCACGTGTGGTGAGAGAGGCTTGGCAGCAGAGAAGAAGCAAGAGGGGCAGCCAGGGAGGGGATTTGCATGCAGCTTGGAGGTCCCAGATGTCCTGCTTCCCCACCAGGGAATGCTGGCGATGCCCATCAGGCCCTATTCACAAGTGGGCCCCCAGCTTCTGGATCTGCCCTGTCCCAGCCACGAAAACACACACAGGCCGAACCCTGAGCCCTGCTTAGGGTGACCTTTGCAGCCCAGGTGGTTGGAATGGCACAACTGTGTTAGGGGAGAGGAGGCCCGAGGAGGCCTTCAGGGAGCTGCCACAGCATAGCAGTGCTCCAGAAAAGGCACTCTCCTTTCTGTAGGCTGCATGCACACTCGAGCTGCTGCTTGAGGCAGAGAGAGGACAGCTAGGCGATCCATGGCTGAAGGCAATGCAGAGAGATGTTTTGGTGGGGCGGTGGCTCCATCTGCTGGCTGACAAGCGTGGAAGGAGAAGCCTCATTCCCACTGAGTTCCGGAGGAAGTTTCCAAACATTAGGCACTCTGGGTGCACAAGCTAGGGAGTGCTACTGAGGACTTCCCTCTGGCAACAGAGTGGGCACCAAGGGCATCTGGGCTGGAGGGTGCTTGGAAGCCGCAGGGGAGCCATTGGGCACCCAGTGCTCTCTGATGGAGAACACTGCAGGCCCGAGCATCCATGAACTCCTCCAAGGCTTTGGAGGGGGAAAGTTGTCCTTAGCAGAAGGCTTCCTGCCTCGTGCAGCAGGCCTTTCTGGATGGCGAAGCTGCAGCTTCCTTGTAGGCTGCTGGTCCAGGGGCATGTGTCCCCTGGTCCAGAGTGCTGTAGGAGGAGCTCCTAGCAAGGGGAGCCAAGCACCTTGTTTCCTTGGCCTAGACTGGGCTGTGCACACAGAGGCCTGCCAGCAGTGAAGACAGCGCAGGCAGCAAGGGGATGTGTCAGGCAGATAAGAGGCAGCAGGAGTCCCACTTGAAAGTGGGGTCATGACTGTTTTGACCCCAGGCTCCAACGGCAACCTGCATACATAGCCTCTGGACCTGCAGCTTCCCAGGAGTGCAAGAGACACACAGGCAACACCCTGTTGCCTTCTCGTATGAACTGTGCTCCATGGAGGTCCTGTTGCCTGGCAGTGGCCTAGGCCAGCACAGACCCTAGGGAGGCCTGGCCCAGCCTGGGATGGGCCGTGACCTAGCAGGGCAATGGGCAAGCCTGGAACTTGAGGCCAGGCTGCAGGCTCATTCCAGGTTGGGCCTGGTGCAGAGAGCCTTCAGCCAGGACCTACAGGGCGAATGCTCAGGCCAGTGGCTTCTCCCTGTAATCCATGTTCCTCACTCGGGCTGCTCTGCTTGTCAGACCCACACTCCCTAGAAGTGTGTTTCTGAGGCATTTGGACAGTTGGGAAGTGGAGGCTCTCCCAACATTGGAGGCCTGCCTTGAACATTGCTCTGCATACTAAGAGGATTCCCTGCACCTCTGGTGCTGGGGAGAGATTTTCTGCACACAGGAGTCATTGGCACACACAGTGTTTCCCCACGGAAAGTGGTGTCAAAAAGCTCCCTTAAAGGAATGCAGGGCACTGTCCCTTTGAAGCCCTCAACGCAGCAGGCTGTCATGGACTCAGCTGCAGGCCTTTGTGGCTGCAGAGACTGCAGCTCCTCTGGAGGTTATGGGTCAATTTGCACTCCTCTTTGAGTAAATGAGGCTTGTGGGGTGAGCACCTTGCAAAGAGTGGCAAGCAGCCTGCTCCTTTTGGTGAGACGCACGTGTGGTGAGAGAGGCTTGGCAGCAGAGAAGAAGCAAGAGGGGCAGCCAGGGAGGGGATTTGCATGCAGCTTGGAGGTCCCAGATGTCCTGCTTCCCCACCAGGGAATGCTGGCGATGCCCATCAGGCCCTATTCACAAGTGGGCCCCCAGCTTCTGGATCTGCCCTGTCCCAGCCACGAAAACACACACAGGCCGAACCCTGAGCCCTGCTTAGGGTGACCTTTGCAGCCCAGGTGGTTGGAATGGCACAACTGTGTTAGGGGAGAGGAGGCCCGAGGAGGCCTTCAGGGAGCTGCCACAGCATAGCAGTGCTCCAGAAAAGGCACTCTCCTTTCTGTAGGCTGCATGCACACTCGAGCTGCTGCTTGAGGCAGAGAGAGGACAGCTAGGCGATCCATGGCTGAAGGCAATGCAGAGAGATGTTTTGGTGGGGCGGTGGCTCCATCTGCTGGCTGACAAGCGTGGAAGGAGAAGCCTCATTCCCACTGAGTTCCGGAGGAAGTTTCCAAACATTAGGCACTCTGGGTGCACAAGCTAGGGAGTGCTACTGAGGACTTCCCTCTGGCAACAGAGTGGGCACCAAGGGCATCTGGGCTGGAGGGTGCTTGGAAGCCGCAGGGGAGCCATTGGGCACCCAGTGCTCTCTGATGGAGAACACTGCAGGCCCGAGCATCCATGAACTCCTCCAAGGCTTTGGAGGGGGAAAGTTGTCCTTAGCAGAAGGCTTCCTGCCTCGTGCAGCAGGCCTTTCTGGATGGCGAAGCTGCAGCTTCCTTGTAGGCTGCTGGTCCAGGGGCATGTGTCCCCTGGTCCAGAGTGCTGTAGGAGGAGCTCCTAGCAAGGGGAGCCAAGCACCTTGTTTCCTTGGCCTAGACTGGGCTGTGCACACAGAGGCCTGCCAGCAGTGAAGACAGCGCAGGCAGCAAGGGGATGTGTCAGGCAGATAAGAGGCAGCAGGAGTCCCACTTGAAAGTGGGGTCATGACTGTTTTGACCCCAGGCTCCAACGGCAACCTGCATACATAGCCTCTGGACCTGCAGCTTCCCAGGAGTGCAAGAGACACACAGGCAACACCCTGTTGCCTTCTCGTATGAACTGTGCTCCATGGAGGTCCTGTTGCCTGGCAGTGGCCTAGGCCAGCACAGACCCTAGGGAGGCCTGGCCCAGCCTGGGATGGGCCGCGACCTAGCAGGGCAATGGGCAAGCCTGGAACTTGAGGCCAGGCTGCAGGCTCATTCCAGGTTGGGCCTGGTGCAGAGAGCCTTCAGCCAGGACCTACAGGGCGAATGCTCAGGCCAGTGGCTTCTCCCTGTAATCCATGTTCCTCACTCGGGCTGCTCTGCTTGTCAGACCCACACTCCCTAGAAGTGTGTTTCTGAGGCATTTGGACAGTTGGGAAGTGGAGGCTCTCCCAACATTGGAGGCCTGCCTTGAACATTGCTCTGCATACTAAGAGGATTCCCTGCACCTCTGGTGCTGGGGAGAGATTTTCTGCACACAGGAGTCATTGGCACACACAGTGTTTCCCCACGGAAAGTGGTGTCAAAAAGCTCCCTTACAGGAATGCAGGGCACTGTCCCTTTGAAGCCCTCAACGCAGCAGGCTGTCATGGACTCGGCTGCAGGCCTTTGTGGCTGCAGAGACTGCAGCTCCTCTGGAGGTTATGGGTCAATTTGCACTCCTCTTTGAGTAAATGAGGCTTGTGGGGTGAGCACCTTGCAAAGAGTGGCAAGCAGCCTGCTCCTTTTGGTGAGACGCACGTGTGGTGAGAGAGGCTTGGCAGCAGAGAAGAAGCAAGAGGGGCAGCCAGGGAGGGGATTTGCATGCAGCTTGGAGGTCCCAGATGTCCTGCTTCCCCACCAGGGAATGCTGGCGATGCCCATCAGGCCCTATTCACAAGTGGGCCCCCAGCTTCTGGATCTGCCCTGTCCCAGCCACGAAAACACACACAGGCCGAACCCTGAGCCCTGCTTAGGGTGACCTTTGCAGCCCAGGTGGTTGGAATGGCACAACTGTGTTAGGGGAGAGGAGGCCCGAGGAGGCCTTCAGGGAGCTGCCACAGCATAGCAGTGCTCCAGAAAAGGCACTCTCCTTTCTGTAGGCTGCATGCACACTCGAGCTGCTGCTTGAGGCAGAGAGAGGACAGCTAGGCGATCCATGGCTGAAGGCAATGCAGAGAGATGTTTTGGTGGGGCGGTGGCTCCATCTGCTGGCTGACAAGCGTGGAAGGAGAAGCCTCATTCCCACTGAGTTCCGGAGGAAGTTTCCAAACATTAGGCACTCTGGGTGCACAAGCTAGGGAGTGCTACTGAGGACTTCCCTCTGGCAACAGAGTGGGCACCAATGGCATCCGGGCTGGAGGGTGCTTGGAAGCCGCAGGGGAGCCATTGGGCACCCAGTGCTCTCTGATGGAGAACACTGCAGGCCCGAGCATCCATGAACTCCTCCAAGGCTTTGGAGGGGGAAAGTTGTCCTTAGCAGAAGGCTTCCTGCCTCGTGCAGCAGGCCTTTCTGGATGGCGACGCTGCAGCTTCCTTGCAGGCTGCTGGTCCAGGGGCATGTGTCCCCTGGTCCAGAGTGCTGTAGGAGGAGCTCCTAGCAAGGGGAGCCAAGCACCTTGTTTCCTTGGCCTAGACTGGGCTGTGCACACAGAGGCCTGCCAGCAGTGAAGACAGCGCAGGCAGCAAGGGGATGTGTCAGGCAGATAAGAGGCAGCAGGAGTCCCACTTGAAAGTGGGGTCATGACTGTTTTGACCCCAGGCTCCAACGGCAACCTGCATACATAGCCTCTGGACCTGCAGCTTCCCAGGAGTGCAAGAGACACACAGGCAACACCCTGTTGCCTTCTCGTATGAACTGTGCTCCATGGAGGTCCTGTTGCCTGGCAGTGGCCTAGGCCAGCACAGACCCTAGGGAGGCCTGGCCCAGCCTGGGATGGGCCGCGACCTAGCAGGGCAATGGGCAAGCCTGGAACTTGAGGCCAGGCTGCAGGCTCATTCCAGGTTGGGCCTGGTGCAGAGAGCCTTCAGCCAGGACCTACAGGGCGAATGCTCAGGCCAGTGGCTTCTCCCTGTAATCCATGTTCCTCACTCGGGCTGCTCTGCTTGTCAGACCCACACTCCCTAGAAGTGTGTTTCTGAGGCATTTGGACAGTTGGGAAGTGGAGGCTCTCCCAACATTGGAGGCCTGCCTTGAACATTGCTCTGCATACTAAGAGGATTCCCTGCACCTCTGGTGCTGGGGAGAGATTTTCTGCACACAGGAGTCATTGGCACACACAGTGTTTCCCCACGGAAAGTGGTGTCAAAAAGCTCCCTTACAGGAATGCAGGGCACTGTCCCTTTGAAGCCCTCAACGCAGCAGGCTGTCATGGACTCGGCTGCAGGCCTTTGTGGCTGCAGAGACTGCAGCTCCTCTGGAGGTTATGGGTCAATTTGCACTCCTCTTTGAGTAAATGAGGCTTGTGGGGTGAGCACCTTGCAAAGAGTGGCAAGCAGCCTGCTCCTTTTGGTGAGACGCACGTGTGGTGAGAGAGGCTTGGCAGCAGAGAAGAAGCAAGAGGGGCAGCCAGGGAGGGGATTTGCATGCAGCTTGGAGGTCCCAGATGTCCTGCTTCCCCACCAGGGAATGCTGGCGATGCCCATCAGGCCCTATTCACAAGTGGGCCCCCAGCTTCTGGATCTGCCCTGTCCCAGCCACGAAAACACACACAGGCCGAACCCTGAGCCCTGCTTAGGGTGACCTTTGCAGCCCAGGTGGTTGGAATGGCACAACTGTGTTAGGGGAGAGGAGGCCCGAGGAGGCCTTCAGGGAGCTGCCACAGCATAGCAGTGCTCCAGAAAAGGCACTCTCCTTTCTGTAGGCTGCATGCACACTCGAGCTGCTGCTTGAGGCAGAGAGAGGACAGCTAGGCGATCCATGGCTGAAGGCAATGCAGAGAGATGTTTTGGTGGGGCGGTGGCTCCATCTGCTGGCTGACAAGCGTGGAAGGAGAAGCCTCATTCCCACTGAGTTCCGGAGGAAGTTTCCAAACATTAGGCACTCTGGGTGCACAAGCTAGGGAGTGCTACTGAGGACTTCCCTCTGGCAACAGAGTGGGCACCAATGGCATCCGGGCTGGAGGGTGCTTGGAAGCCGCAGGGGAGCCATTGGGCACCCAGTGCTCTCTGATGGAGAACACTGCAGGCCCGAGCATCCATGAACTCCTCCAAGGCTTTGGAGGGGGAAAGTTGTCCTTAGCAGAAGGCTTCCTGCCTCGTGCAGCAGGCCTTTCTGGATGGCGAAGCTGCAGCTTCCTTGTAGGCTGCTGGTCCAGGGGCATGTGTCCCCTGGTCCAGAGTGCTGTAGGAGGAGCTCCTAGCAAGGGGAGCCAAGCACCTTGTTTCCTTGGCCTAGACTGGGCTGTGCACACAGAGGCCTGCCAGCAGTGAAGACAGCGCAGGCAGCAAGGGGATGTGTCAGGCAGATAAGAGGCAGCAGGAGTCCCACTTGAAAGTGGGGTCATGACTGTTTTGACCCCAGGCTCCAACGGCAACCTGCATACATAGCCTCTGGACCTGCAGCTTCCCAGGAGTGCAAGAGACACACAGGCAACACCCTGTTGCCTTCTCGTATGAACTGTGCTCCATGGAGGTCCTGTTGCCTGGCAGTGGCCTAGGCCAGCACAGACCCTAGGGAGGCCTGGCCCAGCCTGGGATGGGCCGCGACCTAGCAGGGCAATGGGCAAGCCTGGAACTTGAGGCCAGGCTGCAGGCTCATTCCAGGTTGGGCCTGGTGCAGAGAGCCTTCAGCCAGGACCTACAGGGCGAATGCTCAGGCCAGTGGCTTCTCCCTGTAATCCATGTTCCTCACTCGGGCTGCTCTGCTTGTCAGACCCACACTCCCTAGAAGTGTGTTTCTGAGGCATTTGGACAGTTGGGAAGTGGAGGCTCTCCCAACATTGGAGGCCTGCCTTGAACATTGCTCTGCATACTAAGAGGATTCCCTGCACCTCTGGTGCTGGGGAGAGATTTTCTGCACACAGGAGTCATTGGCACACACAGTGTTTCCCCACGGAAAGTGGTGTCAAAAAGCTCCCTTACAGGAATGCAGGGCACTGTCCCTTTGAAGCCCTCAACGCAGCAGGCTGTCATGGACTCGGCTGCAGGCCTTTGTGGCTGCAGAGACTGCAGCTCCTCTGGAGGTTATGGGTCAATTTGCACTCCTCTTTGAGTAAATGAGGCTTGTGGGGTGAGCACCTTGCAAAGAGTGGCAAGCAGCCTGCTCCTTTTGGTGAGACGCACGTGTGGTGAGAGAGGCTTGGCAGCAGAGAAGAAGCAAGAGGGGCAGCCAGGGAGGGGATTTGCATGCAGCTTGGAGGTCCCAGATGTCCTGCTTCCCCACCAGGGAATGCTGGCGATGCCCATCAGGCCCTATTCACAAGTGGGCCCCCAGCTTCTGGATCTGCCCTGTCCCAGCCACGAAAACACACACAGGCCGAACCCTGAGCCCTGCTTAGGGTGACCTTTGCAGCCCAGGTGGTTGGAATGGCACAACTGTGTTAGGGGAGAGGAGGCCCGAGGAGGCCTTCAGGGAGCTGCCACAGCATAGCAGTGCTCCAGAAAAGGCACTCTCCTTTCTGTAGGCTGCATGCACACTCGAGCTGCTGCTTGAGGCAGAGAGAGGACAGCTAGGCGATCCATGGCTGAAGGCAATGCAGAGAGATGTTTTGGTGGGGCGGTGGCTCCATCTGCTGGCTGACAAGCGTGGAAGGAGAAGCCTCATTCCCACTGAGTTCCGGAGGAAGTTTCCAAACATTAGGCACTCTGGGTGCACAAGCTAGGGAGTGCTACTGAGGACTTCCCTCTGGCAACAGAGTGGGCACCAAGGGCATCTGGGCTGGAGGGTGCTTGGAAGCCGCAGGGGAGCCATTGGGCACCCAGTGCTCTCTGATGGAGAACACTGCAGGCCCGAGCATCCATGAACTCCTCCAAGGCTTTGGAGGGGGAAAGTTGTCCTTAGCAGAAGGCTTCCTGCCTCGTGCAGCAGGCCTTTCTGGATGGCGAAGCTGCAGCTTCCTTGTAGGCTGCTGGTCCAGGGGCATGTGTCCCCTGGTCCAGAGTGCTGTAGGAGGAGCTCCTAGCAAGGGGAGCCAAGCACCTTGTTTCCTTGGCCTAGACTGGGCTGTGCACACAGAGGCCTGCCAGCAGTGAAGACAGCGCAGGCAGCAAGGGGATGTGTCAGGCAGATAAGAGGCAGCAGGAGTCCCACTTGAAAGTGGGGTCATGACTGTTTTGACCCCAGGCTCCAACGGCAACCTGCATACATAGCCTCTGGACCTGCAGCTTCCCAGGAGTGCAAGAGACACACAGGCAACACCCTGTTGCCTTCTCGTATGAACTGTGCTCCATGGAGGTCCTGTTGCCTGGCAGTGGCCTAGGCCAGCACAGACCCTAGGGAGGCCTGGCCCAGCCTGGGATGGGCCGCGACCTAGCAGGGCAATGGGCAAGCCTGGAACTTGAGGCCAGGCTGCAGGCTCATTCCAGGTTGGGCCTGGTGCAGAGAGCCTTCAGCCAGGACCTACAGGGCGAATGCTCAGGCCAGTGGCTTCTCCCTGTAATCCATGTTCCTCACTCGGGCTGCTCTGCTTGTCAGACCCACACTCCCTAGAAGTGTGTTTCTGAGGCATTTGGACAGTTGGGAAGTGGAGGCTCTCCTAACATTGGAGGCCTGCCTTGAACATTGCTCTGCATACTAAGAGGATTCCCTGCACCTCTGGTGCTGGGGAGAGATTTTCTGCACACAGGAGTCATTGGCACACACAGTGTTTCCCCACGGAAAGTGGTGTCAAAAAGCTCCCTTACAGGAATGCAGGGCACTGTCCCTTTGAAGCCCTCAACGCAGCAGGCTGTCATGGACTCAGCTGCAGGCCTTTGTGGCTGCAGAGACTGCAGCTCCTCTGGAGGTTATGGGTCAATTTGCACTCCTCTTTGAGTAAATGAGGCTTGTGGGGTGAGCACCTTGCAAAGAGTGGCAAGCAGCCTGCTCCTTTTGGTGAGACGCACGTGTGGTGAGAGAGGCTTGGCAGCAGAGAAGAAGCAAGAGGGGCAGCCAGGGAGGGGATTTGCATGCAGCTTGGAGGTCCCAGATGTCCTGCTTCCCCACCAGGGAATGCTGGCGATGCCCATCAGGCCCTATTCACAAGTGGGCCCCCAGCTTCTGGATCTGCCCTGTCCCAGCCACGAAAACACACACAGGCCGAACCCTGAGCCCTGCTTAGGGTGACCTTTGCAGCCCAGGTGGTTGGAATGGCACAACTGTGTTAGGGGAGAGGAGGCCCGAGGAGGCCTTCAGGGAGCTGCCACAGCATAGCAGTGCTCCAGAAAAGGCACTCTCCTTTCTGTAGGCTGCATGCGCACTCGAGCTGCTGCTTGAGGCAGAGAGAGGACAGCTAGGCGATCCATGGCTGAAGGCAATGCAGAGAGATGTTTTGGTGGGGCGGTGGCTCCATCTGCTGGCTGACAAGCGTGGAAGGAGAAGCCTCATTCCCACTGAGTTCCGGAGGAAGTTTCCAAACATTAGGCACTCTGGGTGCACAAGCTAGGGAGTGCTACTGAGGACTTCCCTCTGGCAACAGAGTGGGCACCAAGGGCATCTGGGCTGGAGGGTGCTTGGAAGCCGCAGGGGAGCCATTGGGCACCCAGTGCTCTCTGATGGAGAACACTGCAGGCCCGAGCATCCATGAACTCCTCCAAGGCTTTGGAGGGGGAAAGTTGTCCTTAGCAGAAGGCTTCCTGCCTCGTGCAGCAGGCCTTTCTGGATGGCGACGCTGCAGCTTCCTTGCAGGCTGCTGGTCCAGGGGCATGTGTCCCCTGGTCCAGAGTGCTGTAGGAGGAGCTCCTAGCAAGGGGAGCCAAGCACCTTGTTTCCTTGGCCTAGACTGGGCTGTGCACACAGAGGCCTGCCAGCAGTGAAGACAGCGCAGGCAGCAAGGGGATGTGTCAGGCAGATAAGAGGCAGCAGGAGTCCCACTTGAAAGTGGGGTCATGACTGTTTTGACCCCAGGCTCCAACGGCAACCTGCATACATAGCCTCTGGACCTGCAGCTTCCCAGGAGTGCAAGAGACACACAGGCAACACCCTGTTGCCTTCTCGTATGAACTGTGCTCCATGGAGGTCCTGTTGCCTGGCAGTGGCCTAGGCCAGCACAGACCCTAGGGAGGCCTGGCCCAGCCTGGGATGGGCCGCGACCTAGCAGGGCAATGGGCAAGCCTGGAACTTGAGGCCAGGCTGCAGGCTCATTCCAGGTTGGGCCTGGTGCAGAGAGCCTTCAGCCAGGACCTACAGGGCGAATGCTCAGGCCAGTGGCTTCTCCCTGTAATCCATGTTCCTCACTCGGGCTGCTCTGCTTGTCAGACCCACACTCCCTAGAAGTGTGTTTCTGAGGCATTTGGACAGTTGGGAAGTGGAGGCTCTCCCAACATTGGAGGCCTGCCTTGAACATTGCTCTGCATACTAAGAGGATTCCCTGCACCTCTGGTGCTGGGGAGAGATTTTCTGCACACAGGAGTCATTGGCACACACAGTGTTTCCCCACGGAAAGTGGTGTCAAAAAGCTCCCTTACAGGAATGCAGGGCACTGTCCCTTTGAAGCCCTCAACGCAGCAGGCTGTCATGGACTCGGCTGCAGGCCTTTGTGGCTGCAGAGACTGCAGCTCCTCTGGAGGTTATGGGTCAATTTGCACTCCTCTTTGAGTAAATGAGGCTTGTGGGGTGAGCACCTTGCAAAGAGTGGCAAGCAGCCTGCTCCTTTTGGTGAGACGCACGTGTGGTGAGAGAGGCTTGGCAGCAGAGAAGAAGCAAGAGGGGCAGCCAGGGAGGGGATTTGCATGCAGCTTGGAGGTCCCAGATGTCCTGCTTCCCCACCAGGGAATGCTGGCGATGCCCATCAGGCCCTATTCACAAGTGGGCCCCCAGCTTCTGGATCTGCCCTGTCCCAGCCACGAAAACACACACAGGCCGAACCCTGAGCCCTGCTTAGGGTGACCTTTGCAGCCCAGGTGGTTGGAATGGCACAACTGTGTTAGGGGAGAGGAGGCCCGAGGAGGCCTTCAGGGAGCTGCCACAGCATAGCAGTGCTCCAGAAAAGGCACTCTCCTTTCTGTAGGCTGCATGCACACTCGAGCTGCTGCTTGAGGCAGAGAGAGGACAGCTAGGCGATCCATGGCTGAAGGCAATGCAGAGAGATGTTTTGGTGGGGCGGTGGCTCCATCTGCTGGCTGACAAGCGTGGAAGGAGAAGCCTCATTCCCACTGAGTTCCGGAGGAAGTTTCCAAACATTAGGCACTCTGGGTGCACAAGCTAGGGAGTGCTACTGAGGACTTCCCTCTGGCAACAGAGTGGGCACCAAGGGCATCTGGGCTGGAGGGTGCTTGGAAGCCACAGGGGAGCCATTGGGCACCCAGTGCTCTCTGATGGAGAACACTGCAGGCCCGAGCATCCATGAACTCCTCCAAGGCTTTGGAGGGGGAAAGTTGTCCTTAGCAGAAGGCTTCCTGCCTCGTGCAGCAGGCCTTTCTGGATGGCGAAGCTGCAGCTTCCTTGCAGGCTGCTGGTCCAGGGGCATGTGTCCCCTGGTCCAGAGTGCTGTAGGAGGAGCTCCTAGCAAGGGGAGCCAAGCACCTTGTTTCCTTGGCCTAGACTGGGCTGTGCACACAGAGGCCTGCCAGCAGTGAAGACAGCGCAGGCAGCAAGGGGATGTGTCAGGCAGATAAGAGGCAGCAGGAGTCCCACTTGAAAGTGGGGTCATGACTGTTTTGACCCCAGGCTCCAACGGCAACCTGCATACATAGCCTCTGGACCTGCAGCTTCCCAGGAGTGCAAGAGACACACAGGCAACACCCTGTTGCCTTCTCGTATGAACTGTGCTCCATGGAGGTCCTGTTGCCTGGCAGTGGCCTAGGCCAGCACAGACCCTAGGGAGGCCTGGCCCAGCCTGGGATGGGCCGCGACCTAGCAGGGCAACGGGCAAGCCTGGAACTTGAGGCCAGGCTGCAGGCTCATTCCAGGTTGGGCCTGGTGCAGAGAGCCTTCAGCCAGGACCTACAGGGCGAATGCTCAGGCCAGTGGCTTCTCCCTGTAATCCATGTTCCTCACTCGGGCTGCTCTGCTTGTCAGACCCACACTCCCTAGAAGTGTGTTTCTGAGGCATTTGGACAGTTGGGAAGTGGAGGCTCTCCCAACATTGGAGGCCTGCCTTGAACATTGCTCTGCATACTAAGAGGATTCCCTGCACCTCTGGTGCTGGGGAGAGATTTTCTGCACACAGGAGTCATTGGCACACACAGTGTTTCCCCACGGAAAGTGGTGTCAAAAAGCTCCCTTACAGGAATGCAGGGCACTGTCCCTTTGAAGCCCTCAACGCAGCAGGCTGTCATGGACTCGGCTGCAGGCCTTTGTGGCTGCAGAGACTGCAGCTCCTCTGGAGGTTATGGGTCAATTTGCACTCCTCTTTGAGTAAATGAGGCTTGTGGGGTGAGCACCTTGCAAAGAGTGGCAAGCAGCCTGCTCCTTTTGGTGAGACGCACGTGTGGTGAGAGAGGCTTGGCAGCAGAGAAGAAGCAAGAGGGGCAGCCAGGGAGGGGATTTGCATGCAGCTTGGAGGTCCCAGTTGTCCTGCTTCCCCACCAGGGAATGCTGGCAATGCCCATCAGGCCCTATTCACAAGTGGGCCCCCAGCTTCTGGATCTGCCCTGTCCCAGCCACGAAAACACACACAGGCCGAACCCTGAGCCCTGCTTAGGGTGACCTTTGCAGCCCAGGTGGTTGGAATGGCACAACTGTGTTAGGGGAGAGGAGGCCCGAGCAGGCCTTCAGGGAGCTGCCACAGCATAGCAGTGCTCCAGAAAAGGCACTCTCCTTTCTGTAGGCTGCATGCACACTCGAGCTGCTGCTTGAGGCAGAGAGAGGACAGCTAGGCGATCCATGGCTGAAGGCAATGCAGAGAGATGTTTTGGTGGGGCGGTGGCTCCATCTGCTGGCTGACAAGCGTGGAAGGAGAAGCCTCATTCCCACTGAGTTCCGGAGGAAGTTTCCAAACATTAGGCACTCTGGGTGCACAAGCTAGGGAGTGCTACTGAGGACTTCCCTCTGGCAACAGAGTGGGCACCAAGGGCATCTGGGCTGGAGGGTGCTTGGAAGCCGCAGGGGAGCCATTGGGCACCCAGTGCTCTCTGATGGAGAACACTGCAGGCCCGAGCATCCATGAACTCCTCCAAGGCTTTGGAGGGGGAAAGTTGTCCTTAGCAGAAGGCTTCCTGCCTCGTGCAGCAGGCCTTTCTGGATGGCGAAGCTGCAGCTTCCTTGCAGGCTGCTGGTCCAGGGGCATGTGTCCCCTGGTCCAGAGTGCTGTAGGAGGAGCTCCTAGCAAGGGGAGCCAAGCACCTTGTTTCCTTGGCCTAGACTGGGCTGTGCACACAGAGGCCTGCCAGCAGTGAAGACAGCGCAGGCAGCAAGGGGATGTGTCAGGCAGATAAGAGGCAGCAGGAGTCCCACTTGAAAGTGGGGTCATGACTGTTTTGACCCCAGGCTCCAACGGCAACCTGCATACATAGCCTCTGGACCTGCAGCTTCCCAGGAGTGCAAGAGACACACAGGCAACACCCTGTTGCCTTCTCGTATGAACTGTGCTCCATGGAGGTCCTGTTGCCTGGCAGTGGCCTAGGCCAGCACAGACCCTAGGGAGGCCTGGCCCAGCCTGGGATGGGCCGCGACCTAGCAGGGCAATGGGCAAGCCTGGAACTTGAGGCCAGGCTGCAGGCTCATTCCAGGTTGGGCCTGGTGCAGAGAGCCTTGAGCCAGGACCTACAGGGCGAATGCTCAGGCCAGTGGCTTCTCCCTGTAATCCATGTTCCTCACTCGGGCTGCTCTGCTTGTCAGACCCACACTCCCTAGAAGTGTGTTTCTGAGGCATTTGGACAGTTGGGAAGTGGAGGCTCTCCCAACATTGGAGGCCTGCCTTGAACATTGCTCTGCATACTAAGAGGATTCCCTGCACCTCTGGTGCTGGGGAGAGATTTTCTGCACACAGGAGTCATTGGCACACACAGTGTTTCCCCACGGAAAGTGGTGTCAAAAAGCTCCCTTACAGGAATGCAGGGCACTGTCCCTTTGAAGCCCTCAACGCAGCAGGCTGTCATGGACTCGGCTGCAGGCCTTTGTGGCTGCAGAGACTGCAGCTCCTCTGGAGGTTATGGGTCAATTTGCACTCCTCTTTGAGTAAATGAGGCTTGTGGGGTGAGCACCTTGCAAAGAGTGGCAAGCAGCCTGCTCCTTTTGGTGAGACGCACGTGTGGTGAGAGAGGCTTGGCAGCAGAGAAGAAGCAAGAGGGGCAGCCAGGGAGGGGATTTGCATGCAGCTTGGAGGTCCCAGATGTCCTGCTTCCCCACCAGGGAATGCTGGCGATGCCCATCAGGCCCTATTCACAAGTGGGCCCCCAGCTTCTGGATCTGCCTTGTCCCAGCCACGAATACACACACAGGCCGAACCCTGAGCCCTGCTTAGGGTGACCTTTGCAGCCAAGGTGGTTGGAATGGCACAAATGTGTTAGGGGAGAGGAGGCCCGAGGAGGCCTTCAGGGAGCTGCCACAGCATAGCAGTGCTCCAGAAAAGGCACTCTCCTTTCTGTAGGCTGCATGCACACTCGAGCTGCTGCTTGAGGCAGAGAGAGGACAGCTAGGCGATCCATGGCTGAAGGCAATGCAGAGAGATGTTTTGGTGGGGCGGTGGCTCCATCTGCTGGCTGACAAGCGTGGAAGGAGAAGCCTCATTCCCACTGAGTTCCGGAGGAAGTTTCCAAACATTAGGCACTCTGGGTGCACAAGCTAGGGAGTGCTACTGAGGACTTCCCTCTGGCAACAGAGTGGGCACCAAGGGCATCTGGGCTGGAGGGTGCTTGGAAGCTGCAGGGGAGCCATTGGGCACCCAGTGCTCTCTGATGGAGAACACTGCAGGCCCGAGCATCCATGAACTCCTCCAAGGCTTTGGAGGGGGAAAGTTGTCCTTAGCAGAAGGCTTCCTGCCTCGTGCAGCAGGCCTTTCTGGATGGCGACGCTGCAGCTTCCTTGCAGGCTGCTGGTCCAGGGGCATGTGTCCCCTGGTCCAGAGTGCTGTAGGAGGAGCTCCTAGCAAGGGGAGCCAAGCACCTTGTTTCCTTGGCCTAGACTGGGCTGTGCACACAGAGGCCTGCCAGCAGTGAAGACAGCGCAGGCAGCAAGGGGATGTGTCAGGCAGATAAGAGGCAGCAGGAGTCCCACTTGAAAGTGGGGTCATGACTGTTTTGACCCCAGGCTCCAACGGCAACCTGCATACATAGCCTCTGGACCTGCAGCTTCCCAGGAGTGCAAGAGACACACAGGCAACACCCTGTTGCCTTCTCGTATGAACTGTGCTCCATGGAGGTCCTGTTGCCTGGCAGTGGCCTAGGCCAGCACAGACCCTAGGGAGGCCTGGCCCAGCCTGGGATGGGCCGCGACCTAGCAGGGCAACGGGCAAGCCTGGAACTTGAGGCCAGGCTGCAGGCTCATTCCAGGTTGGGCCTGGTGCAGAGAGCCTTGAGCCAGGACCTACAGGGCGAATGCTCAGGCCAGTGGCTTCTCCCTGTAATCCATGTTCCTCACTCGGGCTGCTCTGCTTGTCAGACCCACACTCCCTAGAAGTGTGTTTCTGAGGCATTTGGACAGTTGGGAAGTGGAGGCTCTCCCAACATTGGAGGCCTGCCTTGAACATTGCTCTGCATACTAAGAGGATTCCCTGCACCTCTGGTGCTGGGGAGAGATTTTCTGCACACAGGAGTCATTGGCACACACAGTGTTTCCCCACGGAAAGTGGTGTCAAAAAGCTCCCTTACAGGAATGCAGGGCACTGTCCCTTTGAAGCCCTCAACGCAGCAGGCTGTCATGGACTCGGCTGCAGGCCTTTGTGGCTGCAGAGACTGCAGCTCCTCTGGAGGTTATGGGTCAATTTGCACTCCTCTTTGAGTAAATGAGGCTTGTGGGGTGAGCACCTTGCAAAGAGTGGCAAGCAGCCTGCTCCTTTTGGTGAGACGCACGTGTGGTGAGAGAGGCTTGGCAGCAGAGAAGAAGCAAGAGGGGCAGCCAGGGAGGGGATTTGCATGCAGCTTGGAGGTCCCAGTTGTCCTGCTTCCCCACCAGGGAATGCTGGCAATGCCCATCAGGCCCTATTCACAAGTGGGCCCCCAGCTTCTGGATCTGCCCTGTCCCAGCCACGAAAACACACACAGGCCGAACCCTGAGCCCTGCTTAGGGTGACCTTTGCAGCCCAGGTGGTTGGAATGGCACAACTGTGTTAGGGGAGAGGAGGCCCGAGGAGGCCTTCAGGGAGCTGCCACAGCATAGCAGTGCTCCAGAAAAGGCACTCTCCTTTCTGTAGGCTGCATGCACACTCGAGCTGCTGCTTGAGGCAGAGAGAGGACAGCTAGGCGATCCATGGCTGAAGGCAATGCAGAGAGATGTTTTGGTGGGGCGGTGGCTCCATCTGCTGGCTGACAAGCGTGGAAGGAGAAGCCTCATTCCCACTGAGTTCCGGAGGAAGTTTCCAAACATTAGGCACTCTGGGTGCACAAGCTAGGGAGTGCTACTGAGGACTTCCCTCTGGCAACAGAGTGGGCACCAAGGGCATCTGGGCTGGAGGGTGCTTGGAAGCCGCAGGGGAGCCATTGGGCACCCAGTGCTCTCTGATGGAGAACACTGCAGGCCCGAGCATCCATGAACTCCTCCAAGGCTTTGGAGGGGGAAAGTTGTCCTTAGCAGAAGGCTTCCTGCCTCGTGCAGCAGGCCTTTCTGGATGGCGAAGCTGCAGCTTCCTTGCAGGCTGCTGGTCCAGGGGCATGTGTCCCCTGGTCCAGAGTGCTGTAGGAGGAGCTCCTAGCAAGGGGAGCCAAGCACCTTGTTTCCTTGGCCTAGACTGGGCTGTGCACACAGAGGCCTGCCAGCAGTGAAGACAGCGCAGGCAGCAAGGGGATGTGTCAGGCAGATAAGAGGCAGCAGGAGTCCCACTTGAAAGTGGGGTCATGACTGTTTTGACCCCAGGCTCCAACGGCAACCTGCATACATAGCCTCTGGACCTGCAGCTTCCCAGGAGTGCAAGAGACACACAGGCAACACCCTGTTGCCTTCTCGTATGAACTGTGCTCCATGGAGGTCCTGTTGCCTGGCAGTGGCCTAGGCCAGCACAGACCCTAGGGAGGCCTGGCCCAGCCTGGGATGGGCCGCGACCTAGCAGGGCAATGGGCAAGCCTGGAACTTGAGGCCAGGCTGCAGGCTCATTCCAGGTTGGGCCTGGTGCAGAGAGCCTTGAGCCAGGACCTACAGGGCGAATGCTCAGGCCAGTGGCTTCTCCCTGTAATCCATGTTCCTCACTCGGGCTGCTCTGCTTGTCAGACCCACACTCCCTAGAAGTGTGTTTCTGAGGCATTTGGACAGTTGGGAAGTGGAGGCTCTCCCAACATTGGAGGCCTGCCTTGAACATTGCTCTGCATACTAAGAGGATTCCCTGCACCTCTGGTGCTGGGGAGAGATTTTCTGCACACAGGAGTCATTGGCACACACAGTGTTTCCCCACGGAAAGTGGTGTCAAAAAGCTCCCTTACAGGAATGCAGGGCACTGTCCCTTTGAAGCCCTCAACGCAGCAGGCTGTCATGGACTCGGCTGCAGGCCTTTGTGGCTGCAGAGACTGCAGCTCCTCTGGAGGTTATGGGTCAATTTGCACTCCTCTTTGAGTAAATGAGGCTTGTGGGGTGAGCACCTTGCAAAGAGTGGCAAGCAGCCTGCTCCTTTTGGTGAGACGCACGTGTGGTGAGAGAGGCTTGGCAGCAGAGAAGAAGCAAGAGGGGCAGCCAGGGAGGGGATTTGCATGCAGCTTGGAGGTCCCAGATGTCCTGCTTCCCCACCAGGGAATGCTGGCGATGCCCATCAGGCCCTATTCACAAGTGGGCCCCCAGCTTCTGGATCTGCCTTGTCCCAGCCACGAAAACACACACAGGCCGAACCCTGAGCCCTGCTTAGGGTGACCTTTGCAGCCAAGGTGGTTGGAATGGCACAAATGTGTTAGGGGAGAGGAGGCCCGAGGAGGCCTTCAGGGAGCTGCCACAGCATAGCAGTGCTCCAGAAAAGGCACTCTCCTTTCTGTAGGCTGCATGCACACTCGAGCTGCTGCTTGAGGCAGAGAGAGGACAGCTAGGCGATCCATGGCTGAAGGCAATGCAGAGAGATGTTTTGGTGGGGCGGTGGCTCCATCTGCTGGCTGACAAGCGTGGAAGGAGAAGCCTCATTCCCACTGAGTTCCGGAGGAAGTTTCCAAACATTAGGCACTCTGGGTGCACAAGCTAGGGAGTGCTACTGAGGACTTCCCTCTGGCAACAGAGTGGGCACCAAGGGCATCTGGGCTGGAGGGTGCTTGGAAGCCGCAGGGGAGCCATTGGGCACCCAGTGCTCTCTGATGGAGAACACTGCAGGCCCGAGCATCCATGAACTCCTCCAAGGCTTTGGAGGGGGAAAGTTGTCCTTAGCAGAAGGCTTCCTGCCTCGTGCAGCAGGCCTTTCTGGATGGCGACGCTGCAGCTTCCTTGCAGGCTGCTGGTCCAGGGGCATGTGTCCCCTGGTCCAGAGTGCTGTAGGAGGAGCTCCTAGCAAGGGGAGCCAAGCACCTTGTTTCCTTGGCCTAGACTGGGCTGTGCACACAGAGGCCTGCCAGCAGTGAAGACAGCGCAGGCAGCAAGGGGATGTGTCAGGCAGATAAGAGGCAGCAGGAGTCCCACTTGAAAGTGGGGTCATGACTGTTTTGACCCCAGGCTCCAACGGCAACCTGCATACATAGCCTCTGGACCTGCAGCTTCCCAGGAGTGCAAGAGACACACAGGCAACACCCTGTTGCCTTCTCGTATGAACTGTGCTCCATGGAGGTCCTGTTGCCTGGCAGTGGCCTAGGCCAGCACAGACCCTAGGGAGGCCTGGCCCAGCCTGGGATGGGCCGCGACCTAGCAGGGCAATGGGCAAGCCTGGAACTTGAGGCCAGGCTGCAGGCTCATTCCAGGTTGGGCCTGGTGCAGAGAGCCTTCAGCCAGGACCTACAGGGCGAATGCTCAGGCCAGTGGCTTCTCCCTGTAATCCATGTTCCTCACTCGGGCTGCTCTGCTTGTCAGACCCACACTCCCTAGAAGTGTGTTTCTGAGGCATTTGGACAGTTGGGAAGTGGAGGCTCTCCCAACATTGGAGGCCTGCCTTGAACATTGCTCTGCATACTAAGAGGATTCCCTGCACCTCTGGTGCTGGGGAGAGATTTTCTGCACACAGGAGTCATTGGCACACACAGTGTTTCCCCACGGAAAGTGGTGTCAAAAAGCTCCCTTACAGGAATGCAGGGCACTGTCCCTTTGAAGCCCTCAACGCAGCAGGCTGTCATGGACTCGGCTGCAGGCCTTTGTGGCTGCAGAGACTGCAGCTCCTCTGGAGGTTATGGGTCAATTTGCACTCCTCTTTGAGTAAATGAGGCTTGTGGGGTGAGCACCTTGCAAAGAGTGGCAAGCAGCCTGCTCCTTTTGGTGAGACGCACGTGTGGTGAGAGAGGCTTGGCAGCAGAGAAGAAGCAAGAGGGGCAGCCAGGGAGGGGATTTGCATGCAGCTTGGAGGTCCCAGATGTCCTGCTTCCCCACCAGGGAATGCTGGCGATGCCCATCAGGCCCTATTCACAAGTGGGCCCCCAGCTTCTGGATCTGCCTTGTCCCAGCCACGAATACACACACAGGCCGAACCCTGAGCCCTGCTTAGGGTGACCTTTGCAGCCAAGGTGGTTGGAATGGCACAAATGTGTTAGGGGAGAGGAGGCCCGAGGAGGCCTTCAGGGAGCTGCCACAGCATAGCAGTGCTCCAGAAAAGGCACTCTCCTTTCTGTAGGCTGCATGCACACTCGAGCTGCTGCTTGAGGCAGAGAGAGGACAGCTAGGCGATCCATGGCTGAAGGCAATGCAGAGAGATGTTTTGGTGGGGCGGTGGCTCCATCTGCTGGCTGACAAGCGTGGAAGGAGAAGCCTCATTCCCACTGAGTTCCGGAGGAAGTTTCCAAACATTAGGCACTCTGGGTGCACAAGCTAGGGAGTGCTACTGAGGACTTCCCTCTGGCAACAGAGTGGGCACCAAGGGCATCTGGGCTGGAGGGTGCTTGGAAGCTGCAGGGGAGCCATTGGGCACCCAGTGCTCTCTGATGGAGAACACTGCAGGCCCGAGCATCCATGAACTCCTCCAAGGCTTTGGAGGGGGAAAGTTGTCCTTAGCAGAAGGCTTCCTGCCTCGTGCAGCAGGCCTTTCTGGATGGCGACGCTGCAGCTTCCTTGCAGGCTGCTGGTCCAGGGGCATGTGTCCCCTGGTCCAGAGTGCTGTAGGAGGAGCTCCTAGCAAGGGGAGCCAAGCACCTTGTTTCCTTGGCCTAGACTGGGCTGTGCACACAGAGGCCTGCCAGCAGTGAAGACAGCGCAGGCAGCAAGGGGATGTGTCAGGCAGATAAGAGGCAGCAGGAGTCCCACTTGAAAGTGGGGTCATGACTGTTTTGACCCCAGGCTCCAACGGCAACCTGCATACATAGCCTCTGGACCTGCAGCTTCCCAGGAGTGCAAGAGACACACAGGCAACACCCTGTTGCCTTCTCGTATGAACTGTGCTCCATGGAGGTCCTGTTGCCTGGCAGTGGCCTAGGCCAGCACAGACCCTAGGGAGGCCTGGCCCAGCCTGGGATGGGCCGCGACCTAGCAGGGCAACGGGCAAGCCTGGAACTTGAGGCCAGGCTGCAGGCTCATTCCAGGTTGGGCCTGGTGCAGAGAGCCTTCAGCCAGGACCTACAGGGCGAATGCTCAGGCCAGTGGCTTCTCCCTGTAATCCATGTTCCTCACTCGGGCTGCTCTGCTTGTCAGACCCACACTCCCTAGAAGTGTGTTTCTGAGGCATTTGGACAGTTGGGAAGTGGAGGCTCTCCCAACATTGGAGGCCTGCCTTGAACATTGCTCTGCATACTAAGAGGATTCCCTGCACCTCTGGTGCTGGGGAGAGATTTTCTGCACACAGGAGTCATTGGCACACACAGTGTTTCCCCACGGAAAGTGGTGTCAAAAAGCTCCCTTACAGGAATGCAGGGCACTGTCCCTTTGAAGCCCTCAACGCAGCAGGCTGTCATGGACTCGGCTGCAGGCCTTTGTGGCTGCAGAGACTGCAGCTCCTCTGGAGGTTATGGGTCAATTTGCACTCCTCTTTGAATAAATGAGGCTTGTGGGGTGAGCACCTTGCAAAGAGTGGCAAGCAGCCTGCTCCTTTTGGTGAGACGCACGTGTGGTGAGAGAGGCTTGGCAGCAGAGAAGAAGCAAGAGGGGCAGCCAGGGAGGGGATTTGCATGCAGCTTGGAGGTCCCAGTTGTCCTGCTTCCCCACCAGGGAATGCTGGCAATGCCCATCAGGCCCTATTCACAAGTGGGCCCCCAGCTTCTGGATCTGCCCTGTCCCAGCCACGAAAACACACACAGGCCGAACCCTGAGCCCTGCTTAGGGTGACCTTTGCAGCCCAGGTGGTTGGAATGGCACAACTGTGTTAGGGGAGAGGAGGCCCGAGGAGGCCTTCAGGGAGCTGCCACAGCATAGCAGTGCTCCAGAAAAGGCACTCTCCTTTCTGTAGGCTGCATGCACACTCGAGCTGCTGCTTGAGGCAGAGAGAGGACAGCTAGGCGATCCATGGCTGAAGGCAATGCAGAGAGATGTTTTGGTGGGGCGGTGGCTCCATCTGCTGGCTGACAAGCGTGGAAGGAGAAGCCTCATTCCCACTGAGTTCCGGAGGAAGTTTCCAAACATTAGGCACTCTGGGTGCACAAGCTAGGGAGTGCTACTGAGGACTTCCCTCTGGCAACAGAGTGGGCACCAAGGGCATCTGGGCTGGAGGGTGCTTGGAAGCCGCAGGGGAGCCATTGGGCACCCAGTGCTCTCTGATGGAGAACACTGCAGGCCCGAGCATCCATGAACTCCTCCAAGGCTTTGGAGGGGGAAAGTTGTCCTTAGCAGAAGGCTTCCTGCCTCGTGCAGCAGGCCTTTCTGGATGGCGAAGCTGCAGCTTCCTTGCAGGCTGCTGGTCCAGGGGCATGTGTCCCCTGGTCCAGAGTGCTGTAGGAGGAGCTCCTAGCAAGGGGAGCCAAGCACCTTGTTTCCTTGGCCTAGACTGGGCTGTGCACACAGAGGCCTGCCAGCAGTGAAGACAGCGCAGGCAGCAAGGGGATGTGTCAGGCAGATAAGAGGCAGCAGGAGTCCCACTTGAAAGTGGGGTCATGACTGTTTTGACCCCAGGCTCCAACGGCAACCTGCATACATAGCCTCTGGACCTGCAGCTTCCCAGGAGTGCAAGAGACACACAGGCAACACCCTGTTGCCTTCTCGTATGAACTGTGCTCCATGGAGGTCCTGTTGCCTGGCAGTGGCCTAGGCCAGCACAGACCCTAGGGAGGCCTGGCCCAGCCTGGGATGGGCCGCGACCTAGCAGGGCAATGGGCAAGCCTGGAACTTGAGGCCAGGCTGCAGGCTCATTCCAGGTTGGGCCTGGTGCAGAGAGCCTTGAGCCAGGACCTACAGGGCGAATGCTCAGGCCAGTGGCTTCTCCCTGTAATCCATGTTCCTCACTCGGGCTGCTCTGCTTGTCAGACCCACACTCCCTAGAAGTGTGTTTCTGAGGCATTTGGACAGTTGGGAAGTGGAGGCTCTCCCAACATTGGAGGCCTGCCTTGAACATTGCTCTGCATACTAAGAGGATTCCCTGCACCTCTGGTGCTGGGGAGAGATTTTCTGCACACAGGAGTCATTGGCACACACAGTGTTTCCCCACGGAAAGTGGTGTCAAAAAGCTCCCTTACAGGAATGCAGGGCACTGTCCCTTTGAAGCCCTCAACGCAGCAGGCTGTCATGGACTCGGCTGCAGGCCTTTGTGGCTGCAGAGACTGCAGCTCCTCTGGAGGTTATGGGTCAATTTGCACTCCTCTTTGAGTAAATGAGGCTTGTGGGGTGAGCACCTTGCAAAGAGTGGCAAGCAGCCTGCTCCTTTTGGTGAGACGCACGTGTGGTGAGAGAGGCTTGGCAGCAGAGAAGAAGCAAGAGGGGCAGCCAGGGAGGGGATTTGCATGCAGCTTGGAGGTCCCAGATGTCCTGCTTCCCCACCAGGGAATGCTGGCGATGCCCATCAGGCCCTATTCACAAGTGGGCCCCCAGCTTCTGGATCTGCCTTGTCCCAGCCACGAAAACACACACAGGCCGAACCCTGAGTCAGGGTTCGGCCTGTGTGTGTTTTCGTGGCTGGGACAAGGCAGATCCAGAAGCTGGGGGCCCACTTGTGAATAGGGCCTGATGGGAGCTGCCACAGCATAGCAGTGCTCCAGAAAAGGCACTCTCCTTTCTGTAGGCTGCATGCACACTCGAGCTGCTGCTTGAGGCAGAGAGAGGACAGCTAGGCGATCCATGGCTGAAGGCAATGCAGAGAGATGTTTTGGTGGGGCGGTGGCTCCATCTGCTGGCTGACAAGCGTGGAAGGAGAAGCCTCATTCCCACTGAGTTCCGGAGGAAGTTTCCAAACATTAGGCACTCTGGGTGCACAAGCTAGGGAGTGCTACTGAGGACTTCCCTCTGGCAACAGAGTGGGCACCAAGGGCATCTGGGCTGGAGGGTGCTTGGAAGCCGCAGGGGAGCCATTGGGCACCCAGTGCTCTCTGATGGAGAACACTGCAGGCCCGAGCATCCATGAACTCCTCCAAGGCTTTGGAGGGGGAAAGTTGTCCTTAGCAGAAGGCTTCCTGCCTCGTGCAGCAGGCCTTTCTGGATGGCGACGCTGCAGCTTCCTTGCAGGCTGCTGGTCCAGGGGCATGTGTCCCCTGGTCCAGAGTGCTGTAGGAGGAGCTCCTAGCAAGGGGAGCCAAGCACCTTGTTTCCTTGGCCTAGACTGGGCTGTGCACACAGAGGCCTGCCAGCAGTGAAGACAGCGCAGGCAGCAAGGGGATGTGTCAGGCAGATAAGAGGCAGCAGGAGTCCCACTTGAAAGTGGGGTCATGACTGTTTTGACCCCAGGCTCCAACGGCAACCTGCATACATAGCCTCTGGACCTGCAGCTTCCCAGGAGTGCAAGAGACACACAGGCAACACCCTGTTGCCTTCTCGTATGAACTGTGCTCCATGGAGGTCCTGTTGCCTGGCAGTGGCCTAGGCCAGCACAGACCCTAGGGAGGCCTGGCCCAGCCTGGGATGGGCCGCGACCTAGCAGGGCAATGGGCAAGCCTGGAACTTGAGGCCAGGCTGCAGGCTCATTCCAGGTTGGGCCTGGTGCAGAGAGCCTTCAGCCAGGACCTACAGGGCGAATGCTCAGGCCAGTGGCTTCTCCCTGTAATCCATGTTCCTCACTCGGGCTGCTCTGCTTGTCAGACCCACACTCCCTAGAAGTGTGTTTCTGAGGCATTTGGACAGTTGGGAAGTGGAGGCTCTCCCAACATTGGAGGCCTGCCTTGAACATTGCTCTGCATACTAAGAGGATTCCCTGCACCTCTGGTGCTGGGGAGAGATTTTCTGCACACAGGAGTCATTGGCACACACAGTGTTTCCCCACGGAAAGTGGTGTCAAAAAGCTCCCTTACAGGAATGCAGGGCACTGTCCCTTTGAAGCCCTCAACGCAGCAGGCTGTCATGGACTCGGCTGCAGGCCTTTGTGGCTGCAGAGACTGCAGCTCCTCTGGAGGTTATGGGTCAATTTGCACTCCTCTTTGAGTAAATGAGGCTTGTGGGGTGAGCACCTTGCAAAGAGTGGCAAGCAGCCTGCTCCTTTTGGTGAGACGCACGTGTGGTGAGAGAGGCTTGGCAGCAGAGAAGAAGCAAGAGGGGCAGCCAGGGAGGGGATTTGCATGCAGCTTGGAGGTCCCAGATGTCCTGCTTCCCCACCAGGGAATGCTGGCGATGCCCATCAGGCCCTATTCACAAGTGGGCCC
Organism: Hippopotamus amphibius kiboko; assembly: GCF_030028045.1. Taxonomy (NCBI): domain Eukaryota; kingdom Metazoa; phylum Chordata; class Mammalia; order Artiodactyla; family Hippopotamidae; genus Hippopotamus; species Hippopotamus amphibius. The sequence goes on from NW_026648297.1 coordinate 93,885, forward strand.
CCAGCTTCTGGATCTGCCTTGTCCCAGCCACGAAAACACACACAGGCCGAACCCTGAGCCCTGCTTAGGGTGACCTTTGCAGCCAAGGTGGTTGGAATGGCACAACTGTGTTAGGGGAGAGGAGGCCCGAGGAGGCCTTCAGGGAGCTGCCACAGCATAGCAGTGCTCCAGAAAAGGCACTCTCCTTTCTGTAGGCTGCATGCACACTCGAGCTGCTGCTTGAGGCAGAGAGAGGACAGCTAGGCGATCCATGGCTGAAGGCAATGCAGAGAGATGTTTTGGTGGGGCGGTGGCTCCATCTGCTGGCTGACAAGCGTGGAAGGAGAAGCCTCATTCCCACTGAGTTCCGGAGGAAGTTTCCAAACATTAGGCACTCTGGGTGCACAAGCTAGGGAGTGCTACTGAGGACTTCCCTCTGGCAACAGAGTGGGCACCAAGGGCATCTGGGCTGGAGGGTGCTTGGAAGCCGCAGGGGAGCCATTGGGCACCCAGTGCTCTCTGATGGAGAACACTGCAGGCCCGAGCATCCATGAACTCCTCCAAGGCTTTGGAGGGGGAAAGTTGTCCTTAGCAGAAGGCTTCCTGCCTCGTGCAGCAGGCCTTTCTGGATGGCGACGCTGCAGCTTCCTTGCAGGCTGCTGGTCCAGGGGCATGTGTCCCCTGGTCCAGAGTGCTGTAGGAGGAGCTCCTAGCAAGGGGAGCCAAGCACCTTGTTTCCTTGGCCTAGACTGGGCTGTGCACACAGAGGCCTGCCAGCAGTGAAGACAGCGCAGGCAGCAAGGGGATGTGTCAGGCAGATAAGAGGCAGCAGGAGTCCCACTTGAAAGTGGGGTCATGACTGTTTTGACCCCAGGCTCCAACGGCAACCTGCATACATAGCCTCTGGACCTGCAGCTTCCCAGGAGTGCAAGAGACACACAGGCAACACCCTGTTGCCTTCTCGTATGAACTGTGCTCCATGGAGGTCCTGTTGCCTGGCAGTGGCCTAGGCCAGCACAGACCCTAGGGAGGCCTGGCCCAGCCTGGGATGGGCCGCGAACTAGCAGGGCAATGGGCAAGCCTGGAACTTGAGGCCAGGCTGCAGGCTCATTCCAGGTTGGGCCTGGTGCAGAGAGCCTTCAGCCAGGACCTACAGGGCGAATGCTCAGGCCAGTGGCTTCTCCCTGTAATCCATGTTCCTCACTCGGGCTGCTCTGCTTGTCAGACCCACACTCCCTAGAAGTGTGTTTCTGAGGCATTTGGACAGTTGGGAAGTGGAGGCTCTCCCAACATTGGAGGCCTGCCTTGAACATTGCTCTGCATACTAAGAGGATTCCCTGCACCTCTGGTGCTGGGGAGAGATTTTCTGCACACAGGAGTCATTGGCACACACAGTGTTTCCCCACGGAAAGTGGTGTCAAAAAGCTCCCTTACAGGAATGCAGGGCACTGTCCCTTTGAAGCCCTCAACGCAGCAGGCTGTCATGGACTCGGCTGCAGGCCTTTGTGGCTGCAGAGACTGCAGCTCCTCTGGAGGTTATGGGTCAATTTGCACTCCTCTTTGAGTAAATGAGGCTTGTGGGGTGAGCACCTTGCAAAGAGTGGCAAGCAGCCTGCTCCTTTTGGTGAGATGCACGTGTGGTGAGAGAGGCTTGGCAGCAGAGAAGAAGCAAGAGGGGCAGCCAGGGAGGGGATTTGCATGCAGCTTGGAGGTCCCAGATGTCCTGCTTCCCCACCAGGGAATGCTGGCGATGCCCATCAGGCCCTATTCACAAGTGGGCCCCCAGCTTCTGGATCTGCCCTGTCCCAGCCACGAAAACACACACAGGCCGAACCCTGAGCCCTGCTTAGGGTGACCTTTGCAGCCCAGGTGGTTGGAATGGCACAACTGTGTTAGGGGAGAGGAGGCCCGAGGAGGCCTTCAGGGAGCTGCCACAGCATAGCAGTGCTCCAGAAAAGGCACTCTCCTTTCTGTAGGCTGCATGCACACTCGAGCTGCTGCTTGAGGCAGAGAGAGGACAGCTAGGCGATCCATGGCTGAAGGCAATGCAGAGAGATGTTTTGGTGGGGCGGTGGCTCCATCTGCTGGCTGACAAGCGTGGAAGGAGAAGCCTCATTCCCACTGAGTTCCGGAGGAAGTTTCCAAACATTAGGCACTCTGGGTGCACAAGCTAGGGAGTGCTACTGAGGACTTCCCTCTGGCAACAGAGTGGGCACCAAGGGCATCTGGGCTGGAGGGTGCTTGGAAGCCGCAGGGGAGCCATTGGGCACCCAGTGCTCTCTGATGGAGAACACTGCAGGCCCGAGCATCCATGAACTCCTCCAAGGCTTTGGAGGGGGAAAGTTGTCCTTAGCAGAAGGCTTCCTGCCTCGTGCAGCAGGCCTTTCTGGATGGCGAAGCTGCAGCTTCCTTGCAGGCTGCTGGTCCAGGGGCATGTGTCCCCTGGTCCAGAGTGCTGTAGGAGGAGCTCCTAGCAAGGGGAGCCAAGCACCTTGTTTCCTTGGCCTAGACTGGGCTGTGCACACAGAGGCCTGCCAGCAGTGAAGACAGCGCAGGCAGCAAGGGGATGTGTCAGGCAGATAAGAGGCAGCAGGAGTCCCACTTGAAAGTGGGGTCATGACTGTTTTGACCCCAGGCTCCAACGGCAACCTGCATACATAGCCTCTGGACCTGCAGCTTCCCAGGAGTGCAAGAGACACACAGGCAACACCCTGTTGCCTTCTCGTATGAACTGTGCTCCATGGAGGTCCTGTTGCCTGGCAGTGGCCTAGGCCAGCACAGACCCTAGGGAGGCCTGGCCCAGCCTGGGATGGGCCGCGACCTAGCAGGGCAATGGGCAAGCCTGGAACTTGAGGCCAGGCTGCAGGCTCATTCCAGGTTGGGCCTGGTGCAGAGAGCCTTCAGCCAGGACCTACAGGGCGAATGCTCAGGCCAGTGGCTTCTCCCTGTAATCCATGTTCCTCACTCGGGCTGCTCTGCTTGTCAGACCCACACTCCCTAGAAGTGTGTTTCTGAGGCATTTGGACAGTTGGGAAGTGGAGGCTCTCCCAACATTGGAGGCCTGCCTTGAACATTGCTCTGCATACTAAGAGGATTCCCTGCACCTCTGGTGCTGGGGAGAGATTTTCTGCACACAGGAGTCATTGGCACACACAGTGTTTCCCCACGGAAAGTGGTGTCAAAAAGCTCCCTTACAGGAATGCAGGGCACTGTCCCTTTGAAGCCCTCAACGCAGCAGGCTGTCATGGACTCGGCTGCAGGCCTTTGTGGCTGCAGAGACTGCAGCTCCTCTGGAGGTTATGGGTCAATTTGCACTCCTCTTTGAGTAAATGAGGCTTGTGGGGTGAGCACCTTGCAAAGAGTGGCAAGCAGCCTGCTCCTTTTGGTGAGACGCACGTGTGGTGAGAGAGGCTTGGCAGCAGAGAAGAAGCAAGAGGGGCAGCCAGGGAGGGGATTTGCATGCAGCTTGGAGGTCCCAGATGTCCTGCTTCCCCACCAGGGAATGCTGGCGATGCCCATCAGGCCCTATTCACAAGTGGGCCCCCAGCGTCTGGATCTGCCCTGTCCCAGCCACGAAAACACACACAGGCCGAACCCTGAGCCCTGCTTAGGGTGACCTTTGCAGCCAAGGTGGTTGGAATGGCACAACTGTGTTAGGGGAGAGGAGGCCCGAGGAGGCCTTCAGGGAGCTGCCACAGCATAGCAGTGCTCCAGAAAAGGCACTCTCCTTTCTGTAGGCTGCATGCGCACTCGAGCTGCTGCTTGAGGCAGAGAGAGGACAGCTAGGCGATCCATGGCTGAAGGCAATGCAGAGAGATGTTTTGGTGGGGCGGTGGCTCCATCTGCTGGCTGACAAGCGTGGAAGGAGAAGCCTCATTCCCACTGAGTTCCGGAGGAAGTTTCCAAACATTAGGCACTCTGGGTGCACAAGCTAGGGAGTGCTACTGAGGACTTCCCTCTGGCAACAGAGTGGGCACCAAGGGCATCTGGGCTGGAGGGTGCTTGGAAGCCGCAGGGGAGCCATTGGGCACCCAGTGCTCTCTGATGGAGAACACTGCAGGCCCGAGCATCCATGAACTCCTCCAAGGCTTTGGAGGGGGAAAGTTGTCCTTAGCAGAAGGCTTCCTGCCTCGTGCAGCAGGCCTTTCTGGATGGCGAAGCTGCAGCTTCCTTGCAGGCTGCTGGTCCAGGGGCATGTGTCCCCTGGTCCAGAGTGCTGTAGGAGGAGCTCCTAGCAAGGGGAGCCAAGCACCTTGTTTCCTTGGCCTAGACTGGGCTGTGCACACAGAGGCCTGCCAGCAGTGAAGACAGCGCAGGCAGCAAGGGGATGTGTCAGGCAGATAAGAGGCAGCAGGAGTCCCACTTGAAAGTGGGGTCATGACTGTTTTGACCCCAGGCTCCAACGGCAACCTGCATACATAGCCTCTGGACCTGCAGCTTCCCAGGAGTGCAAGAGACACACAGGCAACACCCTGTTGCCTTCTCGTATGAACTGTGCTCCATGGAGGTCCTGTTGCCTGGCAGTGGCCTAGGCCAGCACAGACCCTAGGGAGGCCTGGCCCAGCCTGGGATGGGCCGCGACCTAGCAGGGCAATGGGCAAGCCTGGAACTTGAGGCCAGGCTGCAGGCTCATTCCAGGTTGGGCCTGGTGCAGAGAGCCTTGAGCCAGGACCTACAGGGCGAATGCTCAGGCCAGTGGCTTCTCCCTGTAATCCATGTTCCTCACTCGGGCTGCTCTGCTTGTCAGACCCACACTCCCTAGAAGTGTGTTTCTGAGGCATTTGGACAGTTGGGAAGTGGAGGCTCTCCCAACATTGGAGGCCTGCCTTGAACATTGTTCTGCATACTAAGAGGATTCCCTGCACCTCTGGTGCTGGGCAGAGATTTTCTGCACACAGGAGTCATTGGCACACACAGTGTTTCCCCACGGAAAGTGGTGTCAAAAAGCTCCCTTACAGGAATGCAGGGCACTGTCCCTTTGAAGCCCTCAACGCAGCAGGCTGTCATGGACTCAGCTGCAGGCCTTTGTGGCTGCAGAGACTGCAGCTCCTCTGGAGGTTATGGGTCAATTTGCACTCCTCTTTGAGTAAATGAGGCTTGTGGGGTGAGCACCTTGCAAAGAGTGGCAAGCAGCCTGCTCCTTTTGGTGAGATGCACGTGTGGTGAGAGAGGCTTGGCAGCAGAGAAGAAGCAAGAGGGGCAGCCAGGGAGGGGATTTGCATGCAGCTTGGAGGTCCCAGATGTCCTGCTTCCCCACCAGGGAATGCTGGCGATGCCCATCAGGCCCTATTCACAAGTGGGCCCCCAGCTTCTGGATCTGCCCTGTCCCAGCCACGAAAACACACACAGGCCGAACCCTGAGCCCTGCTTAGGGTGACCTTTGCAGCCCAGGTGGTTGGAATGGCACAACTGTGTTAGGGGAGAGGAGGCCCGAGGAGGCCTTCAGGGAGCTGCCACAGCATAGCAGTGCTCCAGAAAAGGCACTCTCCTTTCTGTAGGCTGCATGCACACTCGAGCTGCTGCTTGAGGCAGAGAGAGGACAGCTAGGCGATCCATGGCTGAAGGCAATGCAGAGAGATGTTTTGGTGGGGCGGTGGCTCCATCTGCTGGCTGACAAGCGTGGAAGGAGAAGCCTCATTCCCACTGAGTTCCGGAGGAAGTTTCCAAACATTAGGCACTCTGGGTGCACAAGCTAGGGAGTGCTACTGAGGACTTCCCTCTGGCAACAGAGTGGGCACCAAGGGCATCTGGGCTGGAGGGTGCTTGGAAGCCGCAGGGGAGCCATTGGGCACCCAGTGCTCTCTGATGGAGAACACTGCAGGCCCGAGCATCCATGAACTCCTCCAAGGCTTTGGAGGGGGAAAGTTGTCCTTAGCAGAAGGCTTCCTGCCTCGTGCAGCAGGCCTTTCTGGATGGCGAAGCTGCAGCTTCCTTGCAGGCTGCTGGTCCAGGGGCATGTGTCCCCTGGTCCAGAGTGCTGTAGGAGGAGCTCCTAGCAAGGGGAGCCAAGCACCTTGTTTCCTTGGCCTAGACTGGGCTGTGCACACAGAGGCCTGCCAGCAGTGAAGACAGCGCAGGCAGCAAGGGGATGTGTCAGGCAGATAAGAGGCAGCAGGAGTCCCACTTGAAAGTGGGGTCATGACTGTTTTGACCCCAGGCTCCAACGGCAACCTGCATACATAGCCTCTGGACCTGCAGCTTCCCAGGAGTGCAAGAGACACACAGGCAACACCCTGTTGCCTTCTCGTATGAACTGTGCTCCATGGAGGTCCTGTTGCCTGGCAGTGGCCTAGGCCAGCACAGACCCTAGGGAGGCCTGGCCCAGCCTGGGATGGGCCGCGACCTAGCAGGGCAATGGGCAAGCCTGGAACTTGAGGCCAGGCTGCAGGCTCATTCCAGGTTGGGCCTGGTGCAGAGAGCCTTGAGCCAGGACCTACAGGGCGAATGCTCAGGCCAGTGGCTTCTCCCTGTAATCCATGTTCCTCACTCGGGCTGCTCTGCTTGTCAGACCCACACTCCCTAGAAGTGTGTTTCTGAGGCATTTGGACAGTTGGGAAGTGGAGGCTCTCCCAACATTGGAGGCCTGCCTTGAACATTGCTCTGCATACTAAGAGGATTCCCTGCACCTCTGGTGCTGGGGAGAGATTTTCTGCACACAGGAGTCATTGGCACACACAGTGTTTCCCCACGGAAAGTGGTGTCAAAAAGCTCCCTTACAGGAATGCAGGGCACTGTCCCTTTGAAGCCCTCAACGCAGCAGGCTGTCATGGACTCGGCTGCAGGCCTTTGTGGCTGCAGAGACTGCAGCTCCTCTGGAGGTTATGGGTCAATTTGCACTCCTCTTTGAGTAAATGAGGCTTGTGGGGTGAGCACCTTGCAAAGAGTGGCAAGCAGCCTGCTCCTTTTGGTGAGATGCACGTGTGGTGAGAGAGGCTTGGCAGCAGAGAAGAAGCAAGAGGGGCAGCCAGGGAGGGGATTTGCATGCAGCTTGGAGGTCCCAGATGTCCTGCTTCCCCACCAGGGAATGCTGGCGATGCCCATCAGGCCCTATTCACAAGTGGGCCCCCAGCTTCTGGATCTGCCCTGTCCCAGCCACGAAAACACACACAGGCCGAACCCTGAGCCCTGCTTAGGGTGACCTTTGCAGCCCAGGTGGTTGGAATGGCACAACTGTGTTAGGGGAGAGGAGGCCCGAGGAGGCCTTCAGGGAGCTGCCACAGCATAGCAGTGCTCCAGAAAAGGCACTCTCCTTTCTGTAGGCTGCATGCACACTCGAGCTGCTGCTTGAGGCAGAGAGAGGACAGCTAGGCGATCCATGGCTGAAGGCAATGCAGAGAGATGTTTTGGTGGGGCGGTGGCTCCATCTGCTGGCTGACAAGCGTGGAAGGAGAAGCCTCATTCCCACTGAGTTCCGGAGGAAGTTTCCAAACATTAGGCACTCTGGGTGCACAAGCTAGGGAGTGCTACTGAGGACTTCCCTCTGGCAACAGAGTGGGCACCAAGGGCATCTGGGCTGGAGGGTGCTTGGAAGCCGCAGGGGAGCCATTGGGCACCCAGTGCTCTCTGATGGAGAACACTGCAGGCCCGAGCATCCATGAACTCCTGCAAGGCTTTGGAGGGGGAAAGTTGTCCTTAGCAGAAGGCTTCCTGCCTCGTGCAGCAGGCCTTTCTGGATGGCGAAGCTGCAGCTTCCTTGCAGGCTGCTGGTCCAGGGGCATGTGTCCCCTGGTCCAGAGTGCTGTAGGAGGAGCTCCTAGCAAGGGGAGCCAAGCACCTTGTTTCCTTGGCCTAGACTGGGCTGTGCACACAGAGGCCTGCCAGCAGTGAAGACAGCGCAGGCAGCAAGGGGATGTGTCAGGCAGATAAGAGGCAGCAGGAGTCCCACTTGAAAGTGGGGTCATGACTGTTTTGACCCCAGGCTCCAACGGCAACCTGCATACATAGCCTCTGGACCTGCAGCTTCCCAGGAGTGCAAGAGACACACAGGCAACACCCTGTTGCCTTCTCGTATGAACTGTGCTCCATGGAGGTCCTGTTGCCTGGCAGTGGCCTAGGCCAGCACAGACCCTAGGGAGGCCTGGCCCAGCCTGGGATGGGCCGCGACCTAGCAGGGCAATGGGCAAGCCTGGAACTTGAGGCCAGGCTGCAGGCTCATTCCAGGTTGGGCCTGGTGCAGAGAGCCTTGAGCCAGGACCTACAGGGCGAATGCTCAGGCCAGTGGCTTCTCCCTGTAATCCATGTTCCTCACTCGGGCTGCTCTGCTTGTCAGACCCACACTCCCTAGAAGTGTGTTTCTGAGGCATTTGGACAGTTGGGAAGTGGAGGCTCTCCCAACATTGGAGGCCTGCCTTGAACATTGCTCTGCATACTAAGAGGATTCCCTGCACCTCTGGTGCTGGGGAGAGATTTTCTGCACACAGGAGTCATTGGCACACACAGTGTTTCCCCACGGAAAGTGGTGTCAAAAAGCTCCCTTACAGGAATGCAGGGCACTGTCCCTTTGAAGCCCTCAATGCAGCAGGCTGTCATGGACTCGGCTGCAGGCCTTTGTGGCTGCAGAGACTGCAGCTCCTCTGGAGGTTATGGGTCAATTTGCACTCCTCTTTGAGTAAATGAGGCTTGTGGGGTGAGCACCTTGCAAAGAGTGGCAAGCAGCCTGCTCCTTTTGGTGAGACGCACGTGTGGTGAGAGAGGCTTGGCAGCAGAGAAGAAGCAAGAGGGGCAGCCAGGGAGGGGATTTGCATGCAGCTTGGAGGTCCCAGATGTCCTGCTTCCCCACCAGGGAATGCTGGCGATGCCCATCAGGCCCTATTCACAAGTGGGCCCCCAGCTTCTGGATCTGCCCTGTCCCAGCCACGAAAACACACACAGGCCGAACCCTGAGCCCTGCTTAGGGTGACCTTTGCAGCCAAGGTGGTTGGAATGGCACAACTGTGTTAGGGGAGAGGAGGCCCGAGGAGGCCTTCAGGGAGCTGCCACAGCATAGCAGTGCTCCAGAAAAGGCACTCTCCTTTCTGTAGGCTGCATGCACACTCGAGCTGCTGCTTGAGGCAGAGAGAGGACAGCTAGGCGATCCATGGCTGAAGGCAATGCAGAGAGATGTTTTGGTGGGGTGGTGGCTCCATCTGCTGGCTGACAAGCGTGGAAGGAGAAGCCTCATTCCCACTGAGTTCCGGAGGAAGTTTCCAAACATTAGGCACTCTGGGTGCACAAGCTAGGGAGTGCTACTGAGGACTTCCCTCTGGCAACAGAGTGGGCACCAAGGGCATCTGGGCTGGAGGGTGCTTGGAAGCCGCAGGGGAGCCATTGGGCACCCAGTGCTCTCTGATGGAGAACACTGCAGGCCCGAGCATCCATGAACTCCTCCAAGGCTTTGGAGGGGGAAAGTTGTCCTTAGCAGAAGGCTTCCTGCCTCGTGCAGCAGGCCTTTCTGGATGGCGAAGCTGCAGCTTCCTTGCAGGCTGCTGGTCCAGGGTCATGTGTCCCCTGGTCCAGAGTGCTGTAGGAGGAGCTCCTAGCAAGGGGAGCCAAGCACCTTGTTTCCTTGGCCTAGACTGGGCTGTGCACACAGAGGCCTGCCAGCAGTGAAGACAGCGCAGGCAGCAAGGGGATGTGTCAGGCAGATAAGAGGCAGCAGGAGTCCCACTTGAAAGTGGGGTCATGACTGTTTTGACCCCAGGCTCCAACGGCAACCTGCATACATAGCCTCTGGACCTGCAGCTTCCCAGGAGTGCAAGAGACACACAGGCAACACCCTGTTGCCTTCTCGTATGAACTGTGCTCCATGGAGGTCCTGTTGCCTGGCAGTGGCCTAGGCCAGCACAGACCCTAGGGAGGCCTGGCCCAGCCTGGGATGGGCCGCGACCTAGCAGGGCAATGGGCAAGCCTGGAACTTGAGGCCAGGCTGCAGGCTCATTCCAGGTTGGGCCTGGTGCAGAGAGCCTTCAGCCAGGACCTACAGGGCGAATGCTCAGGCCAGTGGCTTCTCCCTGTAATCCATGTTCCTCACTCGGGCTGCTCTGCTTGTCAGACCCACACTCCCTAGAAGTGTGTTTCTGAGGCATTTGGACAGTTGGGAAGTGGAGGCTCTCCCAACATTGGAGGCCTGCCTTGAACATTGCTCTGCATACTAAGAGGATTCCCTGCACCTCTGGTGCTGGGGAGAGATTTTCTGCACACAGGAGTCATTGGCACACACAGTGTTTCCCCACGGAAAGTGGTGTCAAAAAGCTCCCTTACAGGAATGCAGGGCACTGTCCCTTTGAAGCCCTCAACGCAGCAGGCTGTCATGGACTCAGCTGCAGGCCTTTGTGGCTGCAGAGACTGCAGCTCCTCTGGAGGTTATGGGTCAATTTGCACTCCTCTTTGAGTAAATGAGGCTTGTGGGGTGAGCACCTTGCAAAGAGTGGCAAGCAGCCTGCTCCTTTTGGTGAGATGCACGTGTGGTGAGAGAGGCTTGGCAGCAGAGAAGAAGCAAGAGGGGCAGCCAGGGAGGGGATTTGCATGCAGCTTGGAGGTCCCAGATGTCCTGCTTCCCCACCAGGGAATGCTGGCGATGCCCATCAGGCCCTATTCACAAGTGGGCCCCCAGCTTCTGGATCTGCCCTGTCCCAGCCACGAAAACACACACAGGCCGAACCCTGAGCCCTGCTTAGGGTGACCTTTGCAGCCCAGGTGGTTGGAATGGCACAACTGTGTTAGGGGAGAGGAGGCCCGAGGAGGCCTTCAGGGAGCTGCCACAGCATAGCAGTGCTCCAGAAAAGGCACTCTCCTTTCTGTAGGCTGCATGCACACTCGAGCTGCTGCTTGAGGCAGAGAGAGGACAGCTAGGCGATCCATGGCTGAAGGCAATGCAGAGAGATGTTTTGGTGGGGCGGTGGCTCCATCTGCTGGCTGACAAGCGTGGAAGGAGAAGCCTCATTCCCACTGAGTTCCGGAGGAAGTTTCCAAACATTAGGCACTCTGGGTGCACAAGCTAGGGAGTGCTACTGAGGACTTCCCTCTGGCAACAGAGTGGGCACCAAGGGCATCTGGGCTGGAGGGTGCTTGGAAGCCGCAGGGGAGCCATTGGGCACCCAGTGCTCTCTGATGGAGAACACTGCAGGCCCGAGCATCCATGAACTCCTCCAAGGCTTTGGAGGGGGAAAGTTGTCCTTAGCAGAAGGCTTCCTGCCTCGTGCAGCAGGCCTTTCTGGATGGCGAAGCTGCAGCTTCCTTGCAGGCTGCTGGTCCAGGGGCATGTGTCCCCTGGTCCAGAGTGCTGTAGGAGGAGCTCCTAGCAAGGGGAGCCAAGCACCTTGTTTCCTTGGCCTAGACTGGGCTGTGCACACAGAGGCCTGCCAGCAGTGAAGACAGCGCAGGCAGCAAGGGGATGTGTCAGGCAGATAAGAGGCAGCAGGAGTCCCACTTGAAAGTGGGGTCATGACTGTTTTGACCCCAGGCTCCAACGGCAACCTGCATACATAGCCTCTGGACCTGCAGCTTCCCAGGAGTGCAAGAGACACACAGGCAACACCCTGTTGCCTTCTCGTATGAACTGTGCTCCATGGAGGTCCTGTTGCCTGGCAGTGGCCTAGGCCAGCACAGACCCTAGGGAGGCCTGGCCCAGCCTGGGATGGGCCGCGACCTAGCAGGGCAATGGGCAAGCCTGGAACTTGAGGCCAGGCTGCAGGCTCATTCCAGGTTGGGCCTGGTGCAGAGAGCCTTGAGCCAGGACCTACAGGGCGAATGCTCAGGCCAGTGGCTTCTCCCTGTAATCCATGTTCCTCACTCGGGCTGCTCTGCTTGTCAGACCCACACTCCCTAGAAGTGTGTTTCTGAGGCATTTGGACAGTTGGGAAGTGGAGGCTCTCCCAACATTGGAGGCCTGCCTTGAACATTGCTCTGCATACTAAGAGGATTCCCTGCACCTCTGGTGCTGGGGAGAGATTTTCTGCACACAGGAGTCATTGGCACACACAGTGTTTCCCCACGGAAAGTGGTGTCAAAAAGCTCCCTTACAGGAATGCAGGGCACTGTCCCTTTGAAGCCCTCAACGCAGCAGGCTGTCATGGACTCGGCTGCAGGCCTTTGTGGCTGCAGAGACTGCAGCTCCTCTGGAGGTTATGGGTCAATTTGCACTCCTCTTTGAGTAAATGAGGCTTGTGGGGTGAGCACCTTGCAAAGAGTGGCAAGCAGCCTGCTCCTTTTGGTGAGACGCACGTGTGGTGAGAGAGGCTTGGCAGCAGAGAAGAAGCAAGAGGGGCAGCCAGGGAGGGGATTTGCATGCAGCTTGGAGGTCCCAGATGTCCTGCTTCCCCACCAGGGAATGCTGGCGATGCCCATCAGGCCCTATTCACAAGTGGGCCCCCAGCTTCTGGATCTGCCCTGTCCCAGCCACGAAAACACACACAGGCCGAACCCTGAGCCCTGCTTAGGGTGACCTTTGCGGCCCAGGTGGTTGGAATGGCACAACTGTGTTAGGGGAGAGGAGGCCCGAGGAGGCCTTCAGGGAGCTGCCACAGCATAGCAGTGCTCCAGAAAAGGCACTCTCCTTTCTGTAGGCTGCATGCGCACTCGAGCTGCTGCTTGAGGCAGAGAGAGGACAGCTAGGCGATCCATGGCTGAAGGCAATGCAGAGAGATGTTTTGGTGGGGCGGTGGCTCCATCTGCTGGCTGACAAGCGTGGAAGGAGAAGCCTCATTCCCACTGAGTTCCGGAGGAAGTTTCCAAACATTAGGCACTCTGGGTGCACAAGCTAGGGAGTGCTACTGAGGACTTCCCTCTGGCAACAGAGTGGGCACCAAGGGCATCTGGGCTGGAGGGTGCTTGGAAGCCGCAGGGGAGCCATTGGGCACCCAGTGCTCTCTGATGGAGAACACTGCAGGCCCGAGCATCCATGAACTCCTCCAAGGCTTTGGAGGGGGAAAGTTGTCCTTAGCAGAAGGCTTCCTGCCTCGTGCAGCAGGCCTTTCTGGATGGCGAAGCTGCAGCTTCCTTGCAGGCTGCTGGTCCAGGGGCATGTGTCCCCTGGTCCAGAGTGCTGTAGGAGGAGCTCCTAGCAAGGGGAGCCAAGCACCTTGTTTCCTTGGCCTAGACTGGGCTGTGCACACAGAGGCCTGCCAGCAGTGAAGACAGCGCAGGCAGCAAGGGGATGTGTCAGGCAGATAAGAGGCAGCAGGAGTCCCACTTGAAAGTGGGGTCATGACTGTTTTGACCCCAGGCTCCAACGGCAACCTGCATACATAGCCTCTGGACCTGCAGCTTCCCAGGAGTGCAAGAGACACACAGGCAACACCCTGTTGCCTTCTCGTATGAACTGTGCTCCATGGAGGTCCTGTTGCCTGGCAGTGGCCTAGGCCAGCACAGACCCTAGGGAGGCCTGGCCCAGCCTGGGATGGGCCGCGACCTAGCAGGGCAATGGGCAAGCCTGGAACTTGAGGCCAGGCTGCAGGCTCATTCCAGGTTGGGCCTGGTGCAGAGAGCCTTCAGCCAGGACCTACAGGGCGAATGCTCAGGCCAGTGGCTTCTCCCTGTAATCCATGTTCCTCACTCGGGCTGCTCTGCTTGTCAGACCCACACTCCCTAGAAGTGTGTTTCTGAGGCATTTGGACAGTTGGGAAGTGGAGGCTCTCCCAACATTGGAGGCCTGCCTTGAACATTGCTCTGCATACTAAGAGGATTCCCTGCACCTCTGGTGCTGGGGAGAGATTTTCTGCACACAGGAGTCATTGGCACACACAGTGTTTCCCCACGGAAAGTGGTGTCAAAAAGCTCCCTTACAGGAATGCAGGGCACTGTCCCTTTGAAGCCCTCAACGCAGCAGGCTGTCATGGACTCGGCTGCAGGCCTTTGTGGCTGCAGAGACTGCAGCTCCTCTGGAGGTTATGGGTCAATTTGCACTCCTCTTTGAGTAAATGAGGCTTGTGGGGTGAGCACCTTGCAAAGAGTGGCAAGCAGCCTGCTCCTTTTGGTGAGACGCACGTGTGGTGAGAGAGGCTTGGCAGCAGAGAAGAAGCAAGAGGGGCAGCCAGGGAGGGGATTTGCATGCAGCTTGGAGGTCCCAGATGTCCTGCTTCCCCACCAGGGAATGCTGGCGATGCCCATCAGGCCCTATTCACAAGTGGGCCCCCAGCTTCTGGATCTGCCCTGTCCCAGCCACGAAAACACACACAGGCCGAACCCTGAGCCCTGCTTAGGGTGACCTTTGCGGCCCAGGTGGTTGGAATGGCACAACTGTGTTAGGGGAGAGGAGGCCCGAGGAGGCCTTCAGGGAGCTGCCACAGCATAGCAGTGCTCCAGAAAAGGCACTCTCCTTTCTGTAGGCTGCATGCGCACTCGAGCTGCTGCTTGAGGCAGAGAGAGGACAGCTAGGCGATCCATGGCTGAAGGCAATGCAGAGAGATGTTTTGGTGGGGCGGTGGCTCCATCTGCTGGCTGACAAGCGTGGAAGGAGAAGCCTCATTCCCACTGAGTTCCGGAGGAAGTTTCCAAACATTAGGCACTCTGGGTGCACAAGCTAGGGAGTGCTACTGAGGACTTCCCTCTGGCAACAGAGTGGGCACCAAGGGCATCTGGGCTGGAGGGTGCTTGGAAGCCGCAGGGGAGCCATTGGGCACCCAGTGCTCTCTGATGGAGAACACTGCAGGCCCGAGCATCCATGAACTCCTCCAAGGCTTTGGAGGGGGAAAGTTGTCCTTAGCAGAAGGCTTCCTGCCTCGTGCAGCAGGCCTTTCTGGATGGCGAAGCTGCAGCTTCCTTGCAGGCTGCTGGTCCAGGGGCATGTGTCCCCTGGTCCAGAGTGCTGTAGGAGGAGCTCCTAGCAAGGGGAGCCAAGCACCTTGTTTCCTTGGCCTAGACTGGGCTGTGCACACAGAGGCCTGCCAGCAGTGAAGACAGCGCAGGCAGCAAGGGGATGTGTCAGGCAGATAAGAGGCAGCAGGAGTCCCACTTGAAAGTGGGGTCATGACTGTTTTGACCCCAGGCTCCAACGGCAACCTGCATACATAGCCTCTGGACCTGCAGCTTCCCAGGAGTGCAAGAGACACACAGGCAGCACCCTGTTGCCTTCTCGTATGAACTGTGCTCCATGGAGGTCCTGTTGCCTGGCAGTGGCCTAGGCCAGCACAGACCCTAGGGAGGCCTGGCCCAGCCTGGGATGGGCCGCGACCTAGCAGGGCAATGGGCAAGCCTGGAACTTGAGGCCAGGCTGCAGGCTCATTCCAGGTTGGGCCTGGTGCAGAGAGCCTTCAGCCAGGACCTACAGGGCGAATGCTCAGGCCAGTGGCTTCTCCCTGTAATCCATGTTCCTCACTCGGGCTGCTCTGCTTGTCAGACCCACACTCCCTAGAAGTGTGTTTCTGAGGCATTTGGACAGTTGGGAAGTGGAGGCTCTCCCAACATTGGAGGCCTGCCTTGAACATTGCTCTGCATACTAAGAGGATTCCCTGCACCTCTGGTGCTGGGGAGAGATTTTCTGCACACAGGAGTCATTGGCACACACAGTGTTTCCCCACGGAAAGTGGTGTCAAAAAGCTCCCTTACAGGAATGCAGGGCACTGTCCCTTTGAAGCCCTCAACGCAGCAGGCTGTCATGGACTCAGCTGCAGGCCTTTGTGGCTGCAGAGACTGCAGCTCCTCTGGAGGTTATGGGTCAATTTGCACTCCTCTTTGAGTAAATGAGGCTTGTGGGGTGAGCACCTTGCAAAGAGTGGCAAGCAGCCTGCTCCTTTTGGTGAGACGCACGTGTGGTGAGAGAGGCTTGGCAGCAGAGAAGAAGCAAGAGGGGCAGCCAGGGAGGGGATTTGCATGCAGCTTGGAGGTCCCAGATGTCCTGCTTCCCCACCAGGGAATGCTGGCGATGCCCATCAGGCCCTATTCACAAGTGGGCCCCCAGCTTCTGGATCTGCCCTGTCCCAGCCACGAAAACACACACAGGCCGAACCCTGAGCCCTGCTTAGGGTGACCTTTGCAGCCCAGGTGGTTGAAATGGCACAACTGTGTTAGGGGAGAGGAGGCCCGAGGAGGCCTTCAGGGAGCTGCCACAGCATAGCAGTGCTCCAGAAAAGGCACTCTCCTTTCTGTAGGCTGCATGCACACTCGAGCTGCTGCTTGAGGCAGAGAGAGGACAGCTAGGCGATCCATGGCTGAAGGCAATGCAGAGAGATGTTTTGGTGGGGCGGTGGCTCCATCTGCTGGCTGACAAGCGTGGAAGGAGAAGCCTCATTCCCACTGAGTTCCGGAGGAAGTTTCCAAACATTAGGCACTCTGGGTGCACAAGCTAGGGAGTGCTACTGAGGACTTCCCTCTGGCAACAGAGTGGGCACCAAGGGCATCTGGGCTGGAGGGTGCTTGGAAGCCGCAGGGGAGCCATTGGGCACCCAGTGCTCTCTGATGGAGAACACTGCAGGCCCGAGCATCCATGAACTCCTCCAAGGCTTTGGAGGGGGAAAGTTGTCCTTAGCAGAAGGCTTCCTGCCTCGTGCAGCAGGCCTTTCTGGATGGCGAAGCTGCAGCTTCCTTGCAGGCTGCTGGTCCAGGGGCATGTGTCCCCTGGTCCAGAGTGCTGTAGGAGGAGCTCCTAGCAAGGGGAGCCAAGCACCTTGTTTCCTTGGCCTAGACTGGGCTGTGCACACAGAGGCCTGCCAGCAGTGAAGACAGCGCAGGCAGCAAGGGGATGTGTCAGGCAGATAAGAGGCAGCAGGAGTCCCACTTGAAAGTGGGGTCATGACTGTTTTGACCCCAGGCTCCAACGGCAACCTGCATACATAGCCTCTGGACCTGCAGCTTCCCAGGAGTGCAAGAGACACACAGGCAACACCCTGTTGCCTTCTCGTATGAACTGTGCTCCATGGAGGTCCTGTTGCCTGGCAGTGGCCTAGGCCAGCACAGACCCTAGGGAGGCCTGGCCCAGCCTGGGATGGGCCGCGACCTAGCAGGGCAATGGGCAAGCCTGGAACTTGAGGCCAGGCTGCAGGCTCATTCCAGGTTGGGCCTGGTGCAGAGAGCCTTCAGCCAGGACCTACAGGGCGAATGCTCAGGCCAGTGGCTTCTCCCTGTAATCCATGTTCCTCACTCGGGCTGCTCTGCTTGTCAGACCCACACTCCCTAGAAGTGTGTTTCTGAGGCATTTGGACAGTTGGGAAGTGGAGGCTCTCCCAACATTGGAGGCCTGCCTTGAACATTGCTCTGCATACTAAGAGGATTCCCTGCACCTCTGGTGCTGGGGAGAGATTTTCTGCACACAGGAGTCATTGGCACACACAGTGTTTCCCCACGGAAAGTGGTGTCAAAAAGCTCCCTTACAGGAATGCAGGGCACTGTCCCTTTGAAGCCCTCAACGCAGCAGGCTGTCATGGACTCGGCTGCAGGCCTTTGTGGCTGCAGAGACTGCAGCTCCTCTGGAGGTTATGGGTCAATTTGCACTCCTCTTTGAGTAAATGAGGCTTGTGGGGTGAGCACCTTGCAAAGAGTGGCAAGCAGCCTGCTCCTTTTGGTGAGACGCACGTGTGGTGAGAGAGGCTTGGCAGCAGAGAAGAAGCAAGAGGGGCAGCCAGGGAGGGGATTTGCATGCAGCTTGGAGGTCCCAGATGTCCTGCTTCCCCACCAGGGAATGCTGGCGATGCCCATCAGGCCCTATTCACAAGTGGGCCCCCAGCTTCTGGATCTGCCCTGTCCCAGCCATGAAAACACACACAGGCCGAACCCTGAGCCCTGCTTAGGGTGACCTTTGCGGCCCAGGTGGTTGGAATGGCACAACTGTGTTAGGGGAGAGGAGGCCCGAGGAGGCCTTCAGGGAGCTGCCACAGCATAGCAGTGCTCCAGAAAAGGCACTCTCCTTTCTGTAGGCTGCATGCGCACTCGAGCTGCTGCTTGAGGCAGAGAGAGGACAGCTAGGCGATCCATGGCTGAAGGCAATGCAGAGAGATGTTTTGGTGGGGCGGTGGCTCCATCTGCTGGCTGACAAGCGTGGAAGGAGAAGCCTCATTCCCACTGAGTTCCGGAGGAAGTTTCCAAACATTAGGCACTCTGGGTGCACAAGCTAGGGAGTGCTACTGAGGACTTCCCTCTGGCAACAGAGTGGGCACCAAGGGCATCTGGGCTGGAGGGTGCTTGGAAGCCGCAGGGGAGCCATTGGGCACCCAGTGCTCTCTGATGGAGAACACTGCAGGCCCGAGCATCCATGAACTCCTCCAAGGCTTTGGAGGGGGAAAGTTGTCCTTAGCAGAAGGCTTCCTGCCTCGTGCAGCAGGCCTTTCTGGATGGCGAAGCTGCAGCTTCCTTGCAGGCTGCTGGTCCAGGGGCATGTGTCCCCTGGTCCAGAGTGCTGTAGGAGGAGCTCCTAGCAAGGGGAGCCAAGCACCTTGTTTCCTTGGCCTAGACTGGGCTGTGCACACAGAGGCCTGCCAGCAGTGAAGACAGCGCAGGCAGCAAGGGGATGTGTCAGGCAGATAAGAGGCAGCAGGAGTCCCACTTGAAAGTGGGGTCATGACTGTTTTGACCCCAGGCTCCAACGGCAACCTGCATACATAGCCTCTGGACCTGCAGCTTCCCAGGAGTGCAAGAGACACACAGGCAACACCCTGTTGCCTTCTCGTATGAACTGTGCTCCATGGAGGTCCTGTTGCCTGGCAGTGGCCTAGGCCAGCACAGACCCTAGGGAGGCCTGGCCCAGCCTGGGATGGGCCGCGACCTAGCAGGGCAATGGGCAAGCCTGGAACTTGAGGCCAGGCTGCAGGCTCATTCCAGGTTGGGCCTGGTGCAGAGAGCCTTCAGCCAGGACCTACAGGGCGAATGCTCAGGCCAGTGGCTTCTCCCTGTAATCCATGTTCCTCACTCGGGCTGCTCTGCTTGTCAGACCCACACTCCCTAGAAGTGTGTTTCTGAGGCATTTGGACAGTTGGGAAGTGGAGGCTCTCCCAACATTGGAGGCCTGCCTTGAACATTGCTCTGCATACTAAGAGGATTCCCTGCACCTCTGGTGCTGGGGAGAGATTTTCTGCACACAGGAGTCATTGGCACACACAGTGTTTCCCCACGGAAAGTGGTGTCAAAAAGCTCCCTTACAGGAATGCAGGGCACTGTCCCTTTGAAGCCCTCAACGCAGCAGGCTGTCATGGACTCGGCTGCAGGCCTTTGTGGCTGCAGAGACTGCAGCTCCTCTGGAGGTTATGGGTCAATTTGCACTCCTCTTTGAGTAAATGAGGCTTGTGGGGTGAGCACCTTGCAAAGAGTGGCAAGCAGCCTGCTCCTTTTGGTGAGACGCACGTGTGGTGAGAGAGGCTTGGCAGCAGAGAAGAAGCAAGAGGGGCAGCCAGGGAGGGGATTTGCATGCAGCTTGGAGGTCCCAGTTGTCCTGCTTCCCCACCAGGGAATGCTGGCGATGCCCATCAGGCCCTATTCACAAGTGGGCCCCCAGCTTCTGGATCTGCCCTGTCCCAGCCACGAAAACACACACAGGCCGAACCCTGAGCCCTGCTTAGGGTGACCTTTGCAGCCCAGGTGGTTGGAATGGCACAACTGTGTTAGGGGAGAGGAGGCCCGAGGAGGCCTTCAGGGAGCTGCCACAGCATAGCAGTGCTCCAGAAAAGGCACTCTCCTTTCTGTAGGCTGCATGCACACTCGAGCTGCTGCTTGAGGCAGAGAGAGGACAGCTAGGCGATCCATGGCTGAAGGCAATGCAGAGAGATGTTTTGGTGGGGCGGTGGCTCCATCTGCTGGCTGACAAGCGTGGAAGGAGAAGCCTCATTCCCACTGAGTTCCGGAGGAAGTTTCCAAACATTAGGCACTCTGGGTGCACAAGCTAGGGAGTGCTACTGAGGACTTCCCTCTGGCAACAGAGTGGGCACCAAGGGCATCTGGGCTGGAGGGTGCTTGGAAGCCGCAGGGGAGCCATTGGGCACCCAGTGCTCTCTGATGGAGAACACTGCAGGCCCGAGCATCCATGAACTCCTCCAAGGCTTTGGAGGGGGAAAGTTGTCCTTAGCAGAAGGCTTCCTGCCTCGTGCAGCAGGCCTTTCTGGATGGCGAAGCTGCAGCTTCCTTGCAGGCTGCTGGTCCAGGGGCATGTGTCCCCTGGTCCAGAGTGCTGTAGGAGGAGCTCCTAGCAAGGGGAGCCAAGCACCTTGTTTCCTTGGCCTAGACTGGGCTGTGCACACAGAGGCCTGCCAGCAGTGAAGACAGCGCAGGCAGCAAGGGGATGTGTCAGGCAGATAAGAGGCAGCAGGAGTCCCACTTGAAAGTGGGGTCATGACTGTTTTGACCCCAGGCTCCAACGGCAACCTGCATACATAGCCTCTGGACCTGCAGCTTCCCAGGAGTGCAAGAGACACACAGGCAACACCCTGTTGCCTTCTCGTATGAACTGTGCTCCATGGAGGTCCTGTTGCCTGGCAGTGGCCTAGGCCAGCACAGACCCTAGGGAGGCCTGGCCCAGCCTGGGATGGGCCGCGACCTAGCAGGGCAATGGGCAAGCCTGGAACTTGAGGCCAGGCTGCAGGCTCATTCCAGGTTGGGCCTGGTGCAGAGAGCCTTCAGCCAGGACCTACAGGGCGAATGCTCAGGCCAGTGGCTTCTCCCTGTAATCCATGTTCCTCACTCGGGCTGCTCTGCTTGTCAGACCCACACTCCCTAGAAGTGTGTTTCTGAGGCATTTGGACAGTTGGGAAGTGGAGGCTCTCCCAACATTGGAGGCCTGCCTTGAACATTGCTCTGCATACTAAGAGGATTCCCTGCACCTCTGGTGCTGGGGAGAGATTTTCTGCACACAGGAGTCATTGGCACACACAGTGTTTCCCCACGGAAAGTGGTGTCAAAAAGCTCCCTTACAGGAATGCAGGGCACTGTCCCTTTGAAGCCCTCAACGCAGCAGGCTGTCATGGACTCGGCTGCAGGCCTTTGTGGCTGCAGAGACTGCAGCTCCTCTGGAGGTTATGGGTCAATTTGCACTCCTCTTTGAGTAAATGAGGCTTGTGGGGTGAGCACCTTGCAAAGAGTGGCAAGCAGCCTGCTCCTTTTGGTGAGACGCACGTGTGGTGAGAGAGGCTTGGCAGCAGAGAAGAAGCAAGAGGGGCAGCCAGGGAGGGGATTTGCATGCAGCTTGGAGGTCCCAGATGTCCTGCTTCCCCACCAGGGAATGCTGGCGATGCCCATCAGGCCCTATTCACAAGTGGGCCCCCAGCTTCTGGATCTGCCCTGTCCCAGCCATGAAAACACACACAGGCCGAACCCTGAGCCCTGCTTAGGGTGACCTTTGCGGCCCAGGTGGTTGGAATGGCACAACTGTGTTAGGGGAGAGGAGGCCCGAGGAGGCCTTCAGGGAGCTGCCACAGCATAGCAGTGCTCCAGAAAAGGCACTCTCCTTTCTGTAGGCTGCATGCGCACTCGAGCTGCTGCTTGAGGCAGAGAGAGGACAGCTAGGCGATCCATGGCTGAAGGCAATGCAGAGAGATGTTTTGGTGGGGCGGTGGCTCCATCTGCTGGCTGACAAGCGTGGAAGGAGAAGCCTCATTCCCACTGAGTTCCGGAGGAAGTTTCCAAACATTAGGCACTCTGGGTGCACAAGCTAGGGAGTGCTACTGAGGACTTCCCTCTGGCAACAGAGTGGGCACCAAGGGCATCTGGGCTGGAGGGTGCTTGGAAGCCGCAGGGGAGCCATTGGGCACCCAGTGCTCTCTGATGGAGAACACTGCAGGCCCGAGCATCCATGAACTCCTCCAAGGCTTTGGAGGGGGAAAGTTGTCCTTAGCAGAAGGCTTCCTGCCTCGTGCAGCAGGCCTTTCTGGATGGCGAAGCTGCAGCTTCCTTGCAGGCTGCTGGTCCAGGGGCATGTGTCCCCTGGTCCAGAGTGCTGTAGGAGGAGCTCCTAGCAAGGGGAGCCAAGCACCTTGTTTCCTTGGCCTAGACTGGGCTGTGCACACAGAGGCCTGCCAGCAGTGAAGACAGCGCAGGCAGCAAGGGGATGTGTCAGGCAGATAAGAGGCAGCAGGAGTCCCACTTGAAAGTGGGGTCATGACTGTTTTGACCCCAGGCTCCAACGGCAACCTGCATACATAGCCTCTGGACCTGCAGCTTCCCAGGAGTGCAAGAGACACACAGGCAACACCCTGTTGCCTTCTCGTATGAACTGTGCTCCATGGAGGTCCTGTTGCCTGGCAGTGGCCTAGGCCAGCACAGACCCTAGGGAGGCCTGGCCCAGCCTGGGATGGGCCGCGACCTAGCAGGGCAATGGGCAAGCCTGGAACTTGAGGCCAGGCTGCAGGCTCATTCCAGGTTGGGCCTGGTGCAGAGAGCCTTGAGCCAGGACCTACAGGGCGAATGCTCAGGCCAGTGGCTTCTCCCTGTAATCCATGTTCCTCACTCGGGCTGCTCTGCTTGTCAGACCCACACTCCCTAGAAGTGTGTTTCTGAGGCATTTGGACAGTTGGGAAGTGGAGGCTCTCCCAACATTGGAGGCCTGCCTTGAACATTGCTCTGCATACTAAGAGGATTCCCTGCACCTCTGGTGCTGGGGAGAGATTTTCTGCACACAGGAGTCATTGGCACACACAGTGTTTCCCCACGGAAAGTGGTGTCAAAAAGCTCCCTTACAGGAATGCAGGGCACTGTCCCTTTGAAGCCCTCAACGCAGCAGGCTGTCATGGACTCGGCTGCAGGCCTTTGTGGCTGCAGAGACTGCAGCTCCTCTGGAGGTTATGGGTCAATTTGCACTCCTCTTTGAGTAAATGAGGCTTGTGGGGTGAGCACCTTGCAAAGAGTGGCAAGCAGCCTGCTCCTTTTGGTGAGACGCACGTGTGGTGAGAGAGGCTTGGCAGCAGAGAAGAAGCAAGAGGGGCAGCCAGGGAGGGGATTTGCATGCAGCTTGGAGGTCCCAGTTGTCCTGCTTCCCCACCAGGGAATGCTGGCGATGCCCATCAGGCCCTATTCACAAGTGGGCCCCCAGCTTCTGGATCTGCCCTGTCCCAGCCACGAAAACACACACAGGCCGAACCCTGAGCCCTGCTTAGGGTGACCTTTGCAGCCCAGGTGGTTGGAATGGCACAACTGTGTTAGGGGAGAGGAGGCCCGAGGAGGCCTTCAGGGAGCTGCCACAGCATAGCAGTGCTCCAGAAAAGGCACTCTCCTTTCTGTAGGCTGCATGCACACTCGAGCTGCTGCTTGAGGCAGAGAGAGGACAGCTAGGCGATCCATGGCTGAAGGCAATGCAGAGAGATGTTTTGGTGGGGCGGTGGCTCCATCTGCTGGCTGACAAGCGTGGAAGGAGAAGCCTCATTCCCACTGAGTTCCGGAGGAAGTTTCCAAACATTAGGCACTCTGGGTGCACAAGCTAGGGAGTGCTACTGAGGACTTCCCTCTGGCAACAGAGTGGGCACCAAGGGCATCTGGGCTGGAGGGTGCTTGGAAGCCGCAGGGGAGCCATTGGGCACCCAGTGCTCTCTGATGGAGAACACTGCAGGCCCGAGCATCCATGAACTCCTCCAAGGCTTTGGAGGGGGAAAGTTGTCCTTAGCAGAAGGCTTCCTGCCTCGTGCAGCAGGCCTTTCTGGATGGCGAAGCTGCAGCTTCCTTGCAGGCTGCTGGTCCAGGGGCATGTGTCCCCTGGTCCAGAGTGCTGTAGGAGGAGCTCCTAGCAAGGGGAGCCAAGCACCTTGTTTCCTTGGCCTAGACTGGGCTGTGCACACAGAGGCCTGCCAGCAGTGAAGACAGCGCAGGCAGCAAGGGGATGTGTCAGGCAGATAAGAGGCAGCAGGAGTCCCACTTGAAAGTGGGGTCATGACTGTTTTGACCCCAGGCTCCAACGGCAACCTGCATACATAGCCTCTGGACCTGCAGCTTCCCAGGAGTGCAAGAGACACACAGGCAACACCCTGTTGCCTTCTCGTATGAACTGTGCTCCATGGAGGTCCTGTTGCCTGGCAGTGGCCTAGGCCAGCACAGACCCTAGGGAGGCCTGGCCCAGCCTGGGATGGGCCGCGACCTAGCAGGGCAATGGGCAAGCCTGGAACTTGAGGCCAGGCTGCAGGCTCATTCCAGGTTGGGCCTGGTGCAGAGAGCCTTGAGCCAGGACCTACAGGGCGAATGCTCAGGCCAGTGGCTTCTCCCTGTAATCCATGTTCCTCACTCGGGCTGCTCTGCTTGTCAGACCCACACTCCCTAGAAGTGTGTTTCTGAGGCATTTGGACAGTTGGGAAGTGGAGGCTCTCCCAACATTGGAGGCCTGCCTTGAACATTGCTCTGCATACTAAGAGGATTCCCTGCACCTCTGGTGCTGGGGAGAGATTTTCTGCACACAGGAGTCATTGGCACACACAGTGTTTCCCCACGGAAAGTGGTGTCAAAAAGCTCCCTTACAGGAATGCAGGGCACTGTCCCTTTGAAGCCCTCAACGCAGCAGGCTGTCATGGACTCGGCTGCAGGCCTTTGTGGCTGCAGAGACTGCAGCTCCTCTGGAGGTTATGGGTCAATTTGCACTCCTCTTTGAGTAAATGAGGCTTGTGGGGTGAGCACCTTGCAAAGAGTGGCAAGCAGCCTGCTCCTTTTGGTGAGACGCACGTGTGGTGAGAGAGGCTTGGCAGCAGAGAAGAAGCAAGAGGGGCAGCCAGGGAGGGGATTTGCATGCAGCTTGGAGGTCCCAGATGTCCTGCTTCCCCACCAGGGAATGCTGGCGATGCCCATCAGGCCCTATTCACAAGTGGGCCCCCAGCTTCTGGATCTGCCCTGTCCCAGCCACGAAAACACACACAGGCCGAACCCTGAGCCCTGCTTAGGGTGACCTTTGCAGCCAAGGTGGTTGGAATGGCACAACTGTGTTAGGGGAGAGGAGGCCCGAGGAGGCCTTCAGGGAGCTGCCACAGCATAGCAGTGCTCCAGAAAAGGCACTCTCCTTTCTGTAGGCTGCATGCACACTCGAGCTGCTGCTTGAGGCAGAGAGAGGACAGCTAGGCGATCCATGGCTGAAGGCAATGCAGAGAGATGTTTTGGTGGGGCGGTGGCTCCATCTGCTGGCTGACAAGCGTGGAAGGAGAAGCCTCATTCCCACTGAGTTCTGGAGGAAGTTTCCAAACATTAGGCACTCTGGGTGCACAAGCTAGGGAGTGCTACTGAGGACTTCCCTCTGGCAACAGAGTGGGCACCAAGGGCATCTGGGCTGGAGGGTGCTTGGAAGCCGCAGGGGAGCCATTGGGCACCCAGTGCTCTCTGATGGAGAACACTGCAGGCCCGAGCATCCATGAACTCCTCCAAGGCTTTGGAGGGGGAAAGTTGTCCTTAGCAGAAGGCTTCCTGCCTCGTGCAGCAGGCCTTTCTGGATGGCGAAGCTGCAGCTTCCTTGCAGGCTGCTGGTCCAGGGGCATGTGTCCCCTGGTCCAGAGTGCTGTAGGAGGAGCTCCTAGCAAGGGGAGCCAAGCACCTTGTTTCCTTGGCCTAGACTGGGCTGTGCACACAGAGGCCTGCCAGCAGTGAAGACAGCGCAGGCAGCAAGGGGATGTGTCAGGCAGATAAGAGGCAGCAGGAGTCCCACTTGAAAGTGGGGTCATGACTGTTTTGACCCCAGGCTCCAACGGCAACCTGCATACATAGCCTCTGGACCTGCAGCTTCCCAGGAGTGCAAGAGACACACAGGCAACACCCTGTTGCCTTCTCGTATGAACTGTGCTCCATGGAGGTCCTGTTGCCTGGCAGTGGCCTAGGCCAGCACAGACCCTAGGGAGGCCTGGCCCAGCCTGGGATGGGCCACGACCTAGCAGGGCAATGGGCAAGCCTGGAACTTGAGGCCAGGCTGCAGGCTCATTCCAGGTTGGGCCTGGTGCAGAGAGCCTTGAGCCAGGACCTACAGGGCGAATGCTCAGGCCAGTGGCTTCTCCCTGTAATCCATGTTCCTCACTCGGGCTGCTCTGCTTGTCAGACCCACACTCCCTAGAAGTGTGTTTCTGAGGCATTTGGACAGTTGGGAAGTGGAGGCTCTCCCAACATTGCAGGCCTGCCTTGAACATTGCTCTGCATACTAAGAGGATTCCCTGCACCTCTGGTGCTGGGGAGAGATTTTCTGCACACAGGAGTCATTGGCACACACAGTGTTTCCCCACGGAAAGTGGTGTCAAAAAGCTCCCTTACAGGAATGCAGGGCACTGTCCCTTTGAAGCCCTCAACGCAGCAGGCTGTCATGGACTCGGCTGCAGGCCTTTGTGGCTGCAGAGACTGCAGCTCCTCTGGAGGTTATGGGTCAATTTGCACTCCTCTTTGAGTAAATGAGGCTTGTGGGGTGAGCACCTTGCAAAGAGTGGCAAGCAGCCTGCTCCTTTTGGTGAGACGCACGTGTGGTGAGAGAGGCTTGGCAGCAGAGAAGAAGCAAGAGGGGCAGCCAGGGAGGGGATTTGCATGCAGCTTGGAGGTCCCAGATGTCCTGCTTCCCCACCAGGGAATGCTGGCGATGCCCATCAGGCCCTATTCACAAGTGGGCCCCCAGCTTCTGGATCTGCCCTGTCCCAGCCACGAAAACACACACAGGCCGAACCCTGAGCCCTGCTTAGGGTGACCTTTGCAGCCCAGGTGGTTGGAATGGCACAACTGTGTTAGGGGAGAGGAGGCCCGAGGAGGCCTTCAGGGAGCTGCCACAGCATAGCAGTGCTCCAGAAAAGGCACTCTCCTTTCTGTAGGCTGCATGCACACTGGAGCTGCTGCTTGAGGCAGAGAGAGGACAGCTAGGCGATCCATGGCTGAAGGCAATGCAGAGAGATGTTTTGGTGGGGCGGTGGCTCCATCTGCTGGCTGACAAGCGTGGAAGGAGAAGCCTCATTCCCACTGAGTTCCGGAGGAAGTTTCCAAACATTAGGCACTCTGGGTGCACAAGCTAGGGAGTGCTACTGAGGACTTCCCTCTGGCAACAGAGTGGGCACCAAGGGCATCTGGGCTGGAGGGTGCTTGGAAGCCGCAGGGGAGCCATTGGGCACCCAGTGCTCTCTGATGGAGAACACTGCAGGCCCGAGCATCCATGAACTCCTCCAAGGCTTTGGAGGGGGAAAGTTGTCCTTAGCAGAAGGCTTCCTGCCTCGTGCAGCAGGCCTTTCTGGATGGCGAAGCTGCAGCTTCCTTGCAGGCTGCTGGTCCAGGGGCATGTGTCCCCTGGTCCAGAGTGCTGTAGGAGGAGCTCCTAGCAAGGGGAGCCAAGCACCTTGTTTCCTTGGCCTAGACTGGGCTGTGCACACAGAGGCCTGCCAGCAGTGAAGACAGCGCAGGCAGCAAGGGGATGTGTCAGGCAGATAAGAGGCAGCAGGAGTCCCACTTGAAAGTGGGGTCATGACTGTTTTGACCCCAGGCTCCAACGGCAACCTGCATACATAGCCTCTGGACCTGCAGCTTCCCAGGAGTGCAAGAGACACACAGGCAACACCCTGTTGCCTTCTCGTATGAACTGTGCTCCATGGAGGTCCTGTTGCCTGGCAGTGGCCTAGGCCAGCACAGACCCTAGGGAGGCCTGGCCCAGCCTGGGATGGGCCGCGACCTAGCAGGGCAATGGGCAAGCCTGGAACTTGAGGCCAGGCTGCAGGCTCATTCCAGGTTGGGCCTGGTGCAGAGAGCCTTCAGCCAGGACCTACAGGGCGAATGCTCAGGCCAGTGGCTTCTCCCTGTAATCCATGTTCCTCACTCGGGCTGCTCTGCTTGTCAGACCCACACTCCCTAGAAGTGTGTTTCTGAGGCATTTGGACAGTTGGGAAGTGGAGGCTCTCCCAACATTGGAGGCCTGCCTTGAACATTGCTCTGCATACTAAGAGGATTCCCTGCACCTCTGGTGCTGGGGAGAGATTTTCTGCACACAGGAGTCATTGGCACACACAGTGTTTCCCCACGGAAAGTGGTGTCAAAAAGCTCCCTTACAGGAATGCAGGGCACTGTCCCTTTGAAGCCCTCAACGCAGCAGGCTGTCATGGACTCGGCTGCAGGCCTTTGTGGCTGCAGAGACTGCAGCTCCTCTGGAGGTTATGGGTCAATTTGCACTCCTCTTTGAGTAAATGAGGTTTGTGGGGTGAGCACCTTGCAAAGAGTGGCAAGCAGCCTGCTCCTTTTGGTGAGACGCACGTGTGGTGAGAGAGGCTTGGCAGCAGAGAAGAAGCAAGAGGGGCAGCCAGGGAGGGGATTTGCATGCAGCTTGGAGGTCCCAGATGTCCTGCTTCCCCACCAGGGAATGCTGGCGATGCCCATCAGGCCCTATTCACAAGTGGGCCCCCAGCTTCTGGATCTGCCCTGTCCCAGCCACGAAAACACACACAGGCCGAACCCTGAGCCCTGCTTAGGGTGACCTTTGCGGCCCAGGTGGTTGGAATGGCACAACTGTGTTAGGGGAGAGGAGGCCCGAGGAGGCCTTCAGGGAGCTGCCACAGCATAGCAGTGCTCCAGAAAAGGCACTCTCCTTTCTGTAGGCTGCATGCACACTCGAGCTGCTGCTTGAGGCAGAGAGAGGACAGCTAGGCGATCCATGGCTGAAGGCAATGCAGAGAGATGTTTTGGTGGGGCGGTGGCTCCATCTGCTGGCTGACAAGCGTGGAAGGAGAAGCCTCATTCCCACTGAGTTCCGGAGGAAGTTTCCAAACATTAGGCACTCTGGGTGCACAAGCTAGGGAGTGCTACTGAGGACTTCCCTCTGGCAACAGAGTGGGCACCAAGGGCATCTGGGCTGGAGGGTGCTTGGAAGCCGCAGGGGAGCCATTGGGCACCCAGTGCTCTCTGATGGAGAACACTGCAGGCCCGAGCATCCATGAACTCCTCCAAGGCTTTGGAGGGGGAAAGTTGTCCTTAGCAGAAGGCTTCCTGCCTCGTGCAGCAGGCCTTTCTGGATGGCGAAGCTGCAGCTTCCTTGCAGGCTGCTGGTCCAGGGGCATGTGTCCCCTGGTCCAGAGTGCTGTAGGAGGAGCTCCTAGCAAGGGGAGCCAAGCACCTTGTTTCCTTGGCCTAGACTGGGCTGTGCACACAGAGGCCTGCCAGCAGTGAAGACAGCGCAGGCAGCAAGGGGATGTGTCAGGCAGATAAGAGGCAGCAGGAGTCCCACTTGAAAGTGGGGTCATGACTGTTTTGACCCCAGGCTCCAACGGCAACCTGCATACATAGCCTCTGGACCTGCAGCTTCCCAGGAGTGCAAGAGACACACAGGCAACACCCTGTTGCCTTCTCGTATGAACTGTGCTCCATGGAGGTCCTGTTGCCTGGCAGTGGCCTAGGCCAGCACAGACCCTAGGGAGGCCTGGCCCAGCCTGGGATGGGCCGCGACCTAGCAGGGCAATGGGCAAGCCTGGAACTTGAGGCCAGGCTGCAGGCTCATTCCAGGTTGGGCCTGGTGCAGAGAGCCTTCAGCCAGGACCTACAGGGCGAATGCTCAGGCCAGTGGCTTCTCCCTGTAATCCATGTTCCTCACTCGGGCTGCTCTGCTTGTCAGACCCACACTCCCTAGAAGTGTGTTTCTGAGGCATTTGGACAGTTGGGAAGTGGAGGCTCTCCCAACATTGGAGGCCTGCCTTGAACATTGTTCTGCATACTAAGAGGATTCCCTGCACCTCTGGTGCTGGGGAGAGATTTTCTGCACACAGGAGTCATTGGCACACACAGTGTTTCCCCACGGAAAGTGGTGTCAAAAAGCTCCCTTACAGGAATGCAGGGCACTGTCCCTTTGAAGCCCTCAACGCAGCAGGCTGTCATGGACTCGGCTGCAGGCCTTTGTGGCTGCAGAGACTGCAGCTCCTCTGGAGGTTATGGGTCAATTTGCACTCCTCTTTGAGTAAATGAGGCTTGTGGGGTGAGCACCTTGCAAAGAGTGGCAAGCAGCCTGCTCCTTTTGGTGAGACGCACGTGTGGTGAGAGAGGCTTGGCAGCAGAGAAGAAGCAAGAGGGGCAGCCAGGGAGGGGATTTGCATGCAGCTTGGAGGTCCCAGATGTCCTGCTTCCCCACCAGGGAATGCTGGCGATGCCCATCAGGCCCTATTCACAAGTGGGCCCCCAGCTTCTGGATCTGCCCTGTCCCAGCCACGAAAACACACACAGGCCGAACCCTGAGCCCTGCTTAGGGTGACCTTTGCAGCCCAGGTGGTTGGAATGGCACAACTGTGTTAGGGGAGAGGAGGCCCGAGGAGGCCTTCAGGGAGCTGCCACAGCATAGCAGTGCTCCAGAAAAGGCACTCTCCTTTCTGTAGGCTGCATGCACACTGGAGCTGCTGCTTGAGGCAGAGAGAGGACAGCTAGGCGATCCATGGCTGAAGGCAATGCAGAGAGATGTTTTGGTGGGGCGGTGGCTCCATCTGCTGGCTGACAAGCGTGGAAGGAGAAGCCTCATTCCCACTGAGTTCCGGAGGAAGTTTCCAAACATTAGGCACTCTGGGTGCACAAGCTAGGGAGTGCTACTGAGGACTTCCCTCTGGCAACAGAGTGGGCACCAAGGGCATCTGGGCTGGAGGGTGCTTGGAAGCCGCAGGGGAGCCATTGGGCACCCAGTGCTCTCTGATGGAGAACACTGCAGGCCCGAGCATCCATGAACTCCTCCAAGGCTTTGGAGGGGGAAAGTTGTCCTTAGCAGAAGGCTTCCTGCCTCGTGCAGCAGGCCTTTCTGGATGGCGAAGCTGCAGCTTCCTTGCAGGCTGCTGGTCCAGGGGCATGTGTCCCCTGGTCCAGAGTGCTGTAGGAGGAGCTCCTAGCAAGGGGAGCCAAGCACCTTGTTTCCTTGGCCTAGACTGGGCTGTGCACACAGAGGCCTGCCAGCAGTGAAGACAGCGCAGGCAGCAAGGGGATGTGTCAGGCAGATAAGAGGCAGCAGGAGTCCCACTTGAAAGTGGGGTCATGACTGTTTTGACCCCAGGCTCCAACGGCAACCTGCATACATAGCCTCTGGACCTGCAGCTTCCCAGGAGTGCAAGAGACACACAGGCAACACCCTGTTGCCTTCTCGTATGAACTGTGCTCCATGGAGGTCCTGTTGCCTGGCAGTGGCCTAGGCCAGCACAGACCCTAGGGAGGCCTGGCCCAGCCTGGGATGGGCCGCGACCTAGCAGGGCAATGGGCAAGCCTGGAACTTGAGGCCAGGCTGCAGGCTCATTCCAGGTTGGGCCTGGTGCAGAGAGCCTTCAGCCAGGACCTACAGGGCGAATGCTCAGGCCAGTGGCTTCTCCCTGTAATCCATGTTCCTCACTCGGGCTGCTCTGCTTGTCAGACCCACACTCCCTAGAAGTGTGTTTCTGAGGCATTTGGACAGTTGGGAAGTGGAGGCTCTCCCAACATTGGAGGCCTGCCTTGAACATTGCTCTGCATACTAAGAGGATTCCCTGCACCTCTGGTGCTGGGGAGAGATTTTCTGCACACAGGAGTCATTGGCACACACAGTGTTTCCCCACGGAAAGTGGTGTCAAAAAGCTCCCTTACAGGAATGCAGGGCACTGTCCCTTTGAAGCCCTCAACGCAGCAGGCTGTCATGGACTCGGCTGCAGGCCTTTGTGGCTGCAGAGACTGCAGCTCCTCTGGAGGTTATGGGTCAATTTGCACTCCTCTTTGAGTAAATGAGGTTTGTGGGGTGAGCACCTTGCAAAGAGTGGCAAGCAGCCTGCTCCTTTTGGTGAGACGCACGTGTGGTGAGAGAGGCTTGGCAGCAGAGAAGAAGCAAGAGGGGCAGCCAGGGAGGGGATTTGCATGCAGCTTGGAGGTCCCAGATGTCCTGCTTCCCCACCAGGGAATGCTGGCGATGCCCATCAGGCCCTATTCACAAGTGGGCCCCCAGCTTCTGGATCTGCCCTGTCCCAGCCACGAAAAAACACACAGGCCGAACCCTGAGCCCTGCTTAGGGTGACCTTTGCGGCCCAGGTGGTTGGAATGGCACAACTGTGTTAGGGGAGAGGAGGCCCGAGGAGGCCTTCAGGGAGCTGCCACAGCATAGCAGTGCTCCAGAAAAGGCACTCTCCTTTCTGTAGGCTGCATGCACACTCGAGCTGCTGCTTGAGGCAGAGAGAGGACAGCTAGGCGATCCATGGCTGAAGGCAATGCAGAGAGATGTTTTGGTGGGGCGGTGGCTCCATCTGCTGGCTGACAAGCGTGGAAGGAGAAGCCTCATTCCCACTGAGTTCCGGAGGAAGTTTCCAAACATTAGGCACTCTGGGTGCACAAGCTAGGGAGTGCTACTGAGGACTTCCCTCTGGCAACAGAGTGGGCACCAAGGGCATCTGGGCTGGAGGGTGCTTGGAAGCCGCAGGGGAGCCATTGGGCACCCAGTGCTCTCTGATGGAGAACACTGCAGGCCCGAGCATCCATGAACTCCTCCAAGGCTTTGGAGGGGGAAAGTTGTCCTTAGCAGAAGGCTTCCTGCCTCGTGCAGCAGGCCTTTCTGGATGGCGAAGCTGCAGCTTCCTTGCAGGCTGCTGGTCCAGGGGCATGTGTCCCCTGGTCCAGAGTGCTGTAGGAGGAGCTCCTAGCAAGGGGAGCCAAGCACCTTGTTTCCTTGGCCTAGACTGGGCTGTGCACACAGAGGCCTGCCAGCAGTGAAGACAGCGCAGGCAGCAAGGGGATGTGTCAGGCAGATAAGAGGCAGCAGGAGTCCCACTTGAAAGTGGGGTCATGACTGTTTTGACCCCAGGCTCCAACGGCAACCTGCATACATAGCCTCTGGACCTGCAGCTTCCCAGGAGTGCAAGAGACACACAGGCAACACCCTGTTGCCTTCTCGTATGAACTGTGCTCCATGGAGGTCCTGTTGCCTGGCAGTGGCCTAGGCCAGCACAGACCCTAGGGAGGCCTGGCCCAGCCTGGGATGGGCCGCGACCTAGCAGGGCAATGGGCAAGCCTGGAACTTGAGGCCAGGCTGCAGGCTCATTCCAGGTTGGGCCTGGTGCAGAGAGCCTTCAGCCAGGACCTACAGGGCGAATGCTCAGGCCAGTGGCTTCTCCCTGTAATCCATGTTCCTCACTCGGGCTGCTCTGCTTGTCAGACCCACACTCCCTAGAAGTGTGTTTCTGAGGCATTTGGACAGTTGGGAAGTGGAGGCTCTCCCAACATTGGAGGCCTGCCTTGAACATTGTTCTGCATACTAAGAGGATTCCCTGCACCTCTGGTGCTGGGGAGAGATTTTCTGCACACAGGAGTCATTGGCACACACAGTGTTTCCCCACGGAAAGTGGTGTCAAAAAGCTCCCTTACAGGAATGCAGGGCACTGTCCCTTTGAAGCCCTCAACGCAGCAGGCTGTCATGGACTCGGCTGCAGGCCTTTGTGGCTGCAGAGACTGCAGCTCCTCTGGAGGTTATGGGTCAATTTGCACTCCTCTTTGAGTAAATGAGGCTTGTGGGGTGAGCACCTTGCAAAGAGTGGCAAGCAGCCTGCTCCTTTTGGTGAGACGCACGTGTGGTGAGAGAGGCTTGGCAGCAGAGAAGAAGCAAGAGGGGCAGCCAGGGAGGGGATTTGCATGCAGCTTGGAGGTCCCAGATGTCCTGCTTCCCCACCAGGGAATGCTGGCGATGCCCATCAGGCCCTATTCACAAGTGGGCCCCCAGCTTCTGGATCTGCCCTGTCCCAGCCACGAAAACACACACAGGCCGAACCCTGAGCCCTGCTTAGGGTGACCTTTGCAGCCCAGGTGGTTGGAATGGCACAACTGTGTTAGGGGAGAGGAGGCCCGAGGAGGCCTTCAGGGAGCTGCCACAGCATAGCAGTGCTCCAGAAAAGGCACTCTCCTTTCTGTAGGCTGCATGCACACTGGAGCTGCTGCTTGAGGCAGAGAGAGGACAGCTAGGCGATCCATGGCTGAAGGCAATGCAGAGAGATGTTTTGGTGGGGCGGTGGCTCCATCTGCTGGCTGACAAGCGTGGAAGGAGAAGCCTCATTCCCACTGAGTTCCGGAGGAAGTTTCCAAACATTAGGCACTCTGGGTGCACAAGCTAGGGAGTGCTACTGAGGACTTCCCTCTGGCAACAGAGTGGGCACCAAGGGCATCTGGGCTGGAGGGTGCTTGGAAGCCGCAGGGGAGCCATTGGGCACCCAGTGCTCTCTGATGGAGAACACTGCAGGCCCGAGCATCCATGAACTCCTCCAAGGCTTTGGAGGGGGAAAGTTGTCCTTAGCAGAAGGCTTCCTGCCTCGTGCAGCAGGCCTTTCTGGATGGCGAAGCTGCAGCTTCCTTGCAGGCTGCTGGTCCAGGGGCATGTGTCCCCTGGTCCAGAGTGCTGTAGGAGGAGCTCCTAGCAAGGGGAGCCAAGCACCTTGTTTCCTTGGCCTAGACTGGGCTGTGCACACAGAGGCCTGCCAGCAGTGAAGACAGCGCAGGCAGCAAGGGGATGTGTCAGGCAGATAAGAGGCAGCAGGAGTCCCACTTGAAAGTGGGGTCATGACTGTTTTGACCCCAGGCTCCAACGGCAACCTGCATACATAGCCTCTGGACCTGCAGCTTCCCAGGAGTGCAAGAGACACACAGGCAACACCCTGTTGCCTTCTCGTATGAACTGTGCTCCATGGAGGTCCTGTTGCCTGGCAGTGGCCTAGGCCAGCACAGACCCTAGGGAGGCCTGGCCCAGCCTGGGATGGGCCGCGACCTAGCAGGGCAATGGGCAAGCCTGGAACTTGAGGCCAGGCTGCAGGCTCATTCCAGGTTGGGCCTGGTGCAGAGAGCCTTCAGCCAGGACCTACAGGGCGAATGCTCAGGCCAGTGGCTTCTCCCTGTAATCCATGTTCCTCACTCGGGCTGCTCTGCTTGTCAGACCCACACTCCCTAGAAGTGTGTTTCTGAGGCATTTGGACAGTTGGGAAGTGGAGGCTCTCCCAACATTGGAGGCCTGCCTTGAACATTGCTCTGCATACTAAGAGGATTCCCTGCACCTCTGGTGCTGGGGAGAGATTTTCTGCACACAGGAGTCATTGGCACACACAGTGTTTCCCCACGGAAAGTGGTGTCAAAAAGCTCCCTTACAGGAATGCAGGGCACTGTCCCTTTGAAGCCCTCAACGCAGCAGGCTGTCATGGACTCGGCTGCAGGCCTTTGTGGCTGCAGAGACTGCAGCTCCTCTGGAGGTTATGGGTCAATTTGCACTCCTCTTTGAGTAAATGAGGTTTGTGGGGTGAGCACCTTGCAAAGAGTGGCAAGCAGCCTGCTCCTTTTGGTGAGACGCACGTGTGGTGAGAGAGGCTTGGCAGCAGAGAAGAAGCAAGAGGGGCAGCCAGGGAGGGGATTTGCATGCAGCTTGGAGGTCCCAGATGTCCTGCTTCCCCACCAGGGAATGCTGGCGATGCCCATCAGGCCCTATTCACAAGTGGGCCCCCAGCTTCTGGATCTGCCCTGTCCCAGCCACGAAAAAACACACAGGCCGAACCCTGAGCCCTGCTTAGGGTGACCTTTGCGGCCCAGGTGGTTGGAATGGCACAACTGTGTTAGGGGAGAGGAGGCCCGAGGAGGCCTTCAGGGAGCTGCCACAGCATAGCAGTGCTCCAGAAAAGGCACTCTCCTTTCTGTAGGCTGCATGCACACTCGAGCTGCTGCTTGAGGCAGAGAGAGGACAGCTAGGCGATCCATGGCTGAAGGCAATGCAGAGAGATGTTTTGGTGGGGCGGTGGCTCCATCTGCTGGCTGACAAGCGTGGAAGGAGAAGCCTCATTCCCACTGAGTTCCGGAGGAAGTTTCCAAACATTAGGCACTCTGGGTGCACAAGCTAGGGAGTGCTACTGAGGACTTCCCTCTGGCAACAGAGTGGGCACCAAGGGCATCTGGGCTGGAGGGTGCTTGGAAGCCGCAGGGGAGCCATTGGGCACCCAGTGCTCTCTGATGGAGAACACTGCAGGCCCGAGCATCCATGAACTCCTCCAAGGCTTTGGAGGGGGAAAGTTGTCCTTAGCAGAAGGCTTCCTGCCTCGTGCAGCAGGCCTTTCTGGATGGCGAAGCTGCAGCTTCCTTGCAGGCTGCTGGTCCAGGGGCATGTGTCCCCTGGTCCAGAGTGCTGTAGGAGGAGCTCCTAGCAAGGGGAGCCAAGCACCTTGTTTCCTTGGCCTAGACTGGGCTGTGCACACAGAGGCCTGCCAGCAGTGAAGACAGCGCAGGCAGCAAGGGGATGTGTCAGGCAGATAAGAGGCAGCAGGAGTCCCACTTGAAAGTGGGGTCATGACTGTTTTGACCCCAGGCTCCAACGGCAACCTGCATACATAGCCTCTGGACCTGCAGCTTCCCAGGAGTGCAAGAGACACACAGGCAACACCCTGTTGCCTTCTCGTATGAACTGTGCTCCATGGAGGTCCTGTTGCCTGGCAGTGGCCTAGGCCAGCACAGACCCTAGGGAGGCCTGGCCCAGCCTGGGATGGGCCGCGACCTAGCAGGGCAATGGGCAAGCCTGGAACTTGAGGCCAGGCTGCAGGCTCATTCCAGGTTGGGCCTGGTGCAGAGAGCCTTCAGCCAGGACCTACAGGGCGAATGCTCAGGCCAGTGGCTTCTCCCTGTAATCCATGTTCCTCACTCGGGCTGCTCTGCTTGTCAGACCCACACTCCCTAGAAGTGTGTTTCTGAGGCATTTGGACAGTTGGGAAGTGGAGGCTCTCCCAACATTGGAGGCCTGCCTTGAACATTGTTCTGCATACTAAGAGGATTCCCTGCACCTCTGGTGCTGGGGAGAGATTTTCTGCACACAGGAGTCATTGGCACACACAGTGTTTCCCCACGGAAAGTGGTGTCAAAAAGCTCCCTTACAGGAATGCAGGGCACTGTCCCTTTGAAGCCCTCAACGCAGCAGGCTGTCATGGACTCGGCTGCAGGCCTTTGTGGCTGCAGAGACTGCAGCTCCTCTGGAGGTTATGGGTCAATTTGCACTCCTCTTTGAGTAAATGAGGCTTGTGGGGTGAGCACCTTGCAAAGAGTGGCAAGCAGCCTGCTCCTTTTGGTGAGACGCACGTGTGGTGAGAGAGGCTTGGCAGCAGAGAAGAAGCAAGAGGGGCAGCCAGGGAGGGGATTTGCATGCAGCTTGGAGGTCCCAGATGTCCTGCTTCCCCACCAGGGAATGCTGGCGATGCCCATCAGGCCCTATTCACAAGTGGGCCCCCAGCTTCTGGATCTGCCCTGTCCCAGCCACGAAAACACACACAGGCCGAACCCTGAGCCCTGCTTAGGGTGACCTTTGCAGCCCAGGTGGTTGGAATGGCACAACTGTGTTAGGGGAGAGGAGGCCCGAGGAGGCCTTCAGGGAGCTGCCACAGCATAGCAGTGCTCCAGAAAAGGCACTCTCCTTTCTGTAGGCTGCATGCACACTCGAGCTGCTGCTTGAGGCAGAGAGAGGACAGCTAGGCGATCCATGGCTGAAGGCAATGCAGAGAGATGTTTTGGTGGGGCGGTGGCTCCATCTGCTGGCTGACAAGCGTGGAAGGAGAAGCCTCATTCCCACTGAGTTCCGGAGGAAGTTTCCAAACATTAGGCACTCTGGGTGCACAAGCTAGGGAGTGCTACTGAGGACTTCCCTCTGGCAACAGAGTGGGCACCAAGGGCATCTGGGCTGGAGGGTGCTTGGAAGCCGCAGGGGAGCCATTGGGCACCCAGTGCTCTCTGATGGAGAACACTGCAGGCCCGAGCATCCATGAACTCCTCCAAGGCTTTGGAGGGGGAAAGTTGTCCTTAGCAGAAGGCTTCCTGCCTCGTGCAGCAGGCCTTTCTGGATGGCGAAGCTGCAGCTTCCTTGCAGGCTGCTGGTCCAGGGGCATGTGTCCCCTGGTCCAGAGTGCTGTAGGAGGAGCTCCTAGCAAGGGGAGCCAAGCACCTTGTTTCCTTGGCCTAGACTGGGCTGTGCACACAGAGGCCTGCCAGCAGTGAAGACAGCGCAGGCAGCAAGGGGATGTGTCAGGCAGATAAGAGGCAGCAGGAGTCCCACTTGAAAGTGGGGTCATGACTGTTTTGACCCCAGGCTCCAACGGCAACCTGCATACATAGCCTCTGGACCTGCAGCTTCCCAGGAGTGCAAGAGACACACAGGCAACACCCTGTTGCCTTCTCGTATGAACTGTGCTCCATGGAGGTCCTGTTGCCTGGCAGTGGCCTAGGCCAGCACAGACCCTAGGGAGGCCTGGCCCAGCCTGGGATGGGCCGCGACCTAGCAGGGCAATGGGCAAGCCTGGAACTTGAGGCCAGGCTGCAGGCTCATTCCAGGTTGGGCCTGGTGCAGAGAGCCTTCAGCCAGGACCTACAGGGCGAATGCTCAGGCCAGTGGCTTCTCCCTGTAATCCATGTTCCTCACTCGGGCTGCTCTGCTTGTCAGACCCACACTCCCTAGAAGTGTGTTTCTGAGGCATTTGGACAGTTGGGAAGTGGAGGCTCTCCCAACATTGGAGGCCTGCCTTGAACATTGCTCTGCATACTAAGAGGATTCCCTGCACCTCTGGTGCTGGGGAGAGATTTTCTGCACACAGGAGTCATTGGCACACACAGTGTTTCCCCACGGAAAGTGGTGTCAAAAAGCTCCCTTACAGGAATGCAGGGCACTGTCCCTTTGAAGCCCTCAATGCAGCAGGCTGTCATGGACTCAGCTGCAGGCCTTTGTGGCTGCAGAGACTGCAGCTCCTCTGGAGGTTATGGGTCAATTTGCACTCCTCTTTGAGTAAATGAGGTTTGTGGGGTGAGCACCTTGCAAAGAGTGGCAAGCAGCCTGCTCCTTTTGGTGAGACGCACGTGTGGTGAGAGAGGCTTGGCAGCAGAGAAGAAGCAAGAGGGGCAGCCAGGGAGGGGATTTGCATGCAGCTTGGAGGTCCCAGATGTCCTGCTTCCCCACCAGGGAATGCTGGCGATGCCCATCAGGCCCTATTCACAAGTGGGCCCCCAGCGTCTGGATCTGCCCTGTCCCAGCCACGAAAACACACACAGGCCGAACCCTGAGCCCTGCTTAGGGTGACCTTTGCGGCCCAGGTGGTTGGAATGGCACAACTGTGTTAGGGGAGAGGAGGCCCGAGGAGGCCTTCAGGGAGCTGCCACAGCATAGCAGTGCTCCAGAAAAGGCACTCTCCTTTCTGTAGGCTGCATGCGCACTCGAGCTGCTGCTTGAGGCAGAGAGAGGACAGCTAGGCGATCCATGGCTGAAGGCAATGCAGAGAGATGTTTTGGTGGGGCGGTGGCTCCATCTGCTGGCTGACAAGCGTGGAAGGAGAAGCCTCATTCCCACTGAGTTCCGGAGGAAGTTTCCAAACATTAGGCACTCTGGGTGCACAAGCTAGGGAGTGCTACTGAGGACTTCCCTCTGGCAACAGAGTGGGCACCAAGGGCATCTGGGCTGGAGGGTGCTTGGAAGCCGCAGGGGAGCCATTGGGCACCCAGTGCTCTCTGATGGAGAACACTGCAGGCCCGAGCATCCATGAACTCCTCCAAGGCTTTGGAGGGGGAAAGTTGTCCTTAGCAGAAGGCTTCCTGCCTCGTGCAGCAGGCCTTTCTGGATGGCGAAGCTGCAGCTTCCTTGCAGGCTGCTGGTCCAGGGGCATGTGTCCCCTGGTCCAGAGTGCTGTAGGAGGAGCTCCTAGCAAGGGGAGCCAAGCACCTTGTTTCCTTGGCCTAGACTGGGCTGTGCACACAGAGGCCTGCCAGCAGTGAAGACAGCGCAGGCAGCAAGGGGATGTGTCAGGCAGATAAGAGGCAGCAGGAGTCCCACTTGAAAGTGGGGTCATGACTGTTTTGACCCCAGGCTCCAACGGCAACCTGCATACATAGCCTCTGGACCTGCAGCTTCCCAGGAGTGCAAGAGACACACAGGCAACACCCTGTTGCCTTCTCGTATGAACTGTGCTCCATGGAGGTCCTGTTGCCTGGCAGTGGCCTAGGCCAGCACAGACCCTAGGGAGGCCTGGCCCAGCCTGGGATGGGCCGCGACCTAGCAGGGCAATGGGCAAGCCTGGAACTTGAGGCCAGGCTGCAGGCTCATTCCAGGTTGGGCCTGGTGCAGAGAGCCTTGAGCCAGGACCTACAGGGCGAATGCTCAGGCCAGTGGCTTCTCCCTGTAATCCATGTTCCTCACTCGGGCTGCTCTGCTTGTCAGACCCACACTCCCTAGAAGTGTGTTTCTGAGGCATTTGGACAGTTGGGAAGTGGAGGCTCTCCCAACATTGGAGGCCTGCCTTGAACATTGCTCTGCATACTAAGAGGATTCCCTGCACCTCTGGTGCTGGGGAGAGATTTTCTGCACACAGGAGTCATTGGCACACACAGTGTTTCCCCACGGAAAGTGGTGTCAAAAAGCTCCCTTACAGGAATGCAGGGCACTGTCCCTTTGAAGCCCTCAACGCAGCAGGCTGTCATGGACTCGGCTGCAGGCCTTTGTGGCTGCAGAGACTGCAGCTCCTCTGGAGGTTATGGGTCAATTTGCACTCCTCTTTGAGTAAATGAGGCTTGTGGGGTGAGCACCTTGCAAAGAGTGGCAAGCAGCCTGCTCCTTTTGGTGAGACGCACGTGTGGTGAGAGAGGCTTGGCAGCAGAGAAGAAGCAAGAGGGGCAGCCAGGGAGGGGATTTGCATGCAGCTTGGAGGTCCCAGATGTCCTGCTTCCCCACCAGGGAATGCTGGCGATGCCCATCAGGCCCTATTCACAAGTGGGCCCCCAGCTTCTGGATCTGCCCTGTCCCAGCCACGAAAACACACACAGGCCGAACCCTGAGCCCTGCTTAGGGTGACCTTTGCAGCCCAGGTGGTTGGAATGGCACAACTGTGTTAGGGGAGAGGAGGCCCGAGGAGGCCTTCAGGGAGCTGCCACAGCATAGCAGTGCTCCAGAAAAGGCACTCTCCTTTCTGTAGGCTGCATGCACACTCGAGCTGCTGCTTGAGGCAGAGAGAGGACAGCTAGGCGATCCATGGCTGAAGGCAATGCAGAGAGATGTTTTGGTGGGGCGGTGGCTCCATCTGCTGGCTGACAAGCGTGGAAGGAGAAGCCTCATTCCCACTGAGTTCCGGAGGAAGTTTCCAAACATTAGGCACTCTGGGTGCACAAGCTAGGGAGTGCTACTGAGGACTTCCCTCTGGCAACAGAGTGGGCACCAAGGGCATCTGGGCTGGAGGGTGCTTGGAAGCCGCAGGGGAGCCATTGGGCACCCAGTGCTCTCTGATGGAGAACACTGCAGGCCCGAGCATCCATGAACTCCTCCAAGGCTTTGGAGGGGGAAAGTTGTCCTTAGCAGAAGGCTTCCTGCCTCATGCAGCAGGCCTTTCTGGATGGCGAAGCTGCAGCTTCCTTGCAGGCTGCTGGTCCAGGGGCATGTGTCCCCTGGTCCAGAGTGCTGTAGGAGGAGCTCCTAGCAAGGGGAGCCAAGCACCTTGTTTCCTTGGCCTAGACTGGGCTGTGCACACAGAGGCCTGCCAGCAGTGAAGACAGCGCAGGCAGCAAGGGGATGTGTCAGGCAGATAAGAGGCAGCAGGAGTCCCACTTGAAAGTGGGGTCATGACTGTTTTGACCCCAGGCTCCAACGGCAACCTGCATACATAGCCTCTGGACCTGCAGCTTCCCAGGAGTGCAAGAGACACACAGGCAACACCCTGTTGCCTTCTCGTATGAACTGTGCTCCATGGAGGTCCTGTTGCCTGGCAGTGGCCTAGGCCAGCACAGACCCTAGGGAGGCCTGGCCCAGCCTGGGATGGGCCGCGACCTAGCAGGGCAATGGGCAAGCCTGGAACTTGAGGCCAGGCTGCAGGCTCATTCCAGGTTGGGCCTGGTGCAGAGAGCCTTGAGCCAGGACCTACAGGGCGAATGCTCAGGCCAGTGGCTTCTCCCTGTAATCCATGTTCCTCACTCGGGCTGCTCTGCTTGTCAGACCCACACTCCCTAGAAGTGTGTTTCTGAGGCATTTGGACAGTTGGGAAGTGGAGGCTCTCCCAACATTGGAGGCCTGCCTTGAACATTGCTCTGCATACTAAGAGGATTCCCTGCACCTCTGGTGCTGGGGAGAGATTTTCTGCACACAGGAGTCATTGGCACACACAGTGTTTCCCCACGGAAAGTGGTGTCAAAAAGCTCCCTTACAGGAATGCAGGGCACTGTCCCTTTGAAGCCCTCAACGCAGCAGGCTGTCATGGACTCGGCTGCAGGCCTTTGTGGCTGCAGAGACTGCAGCTCCTCTGGAGGTTATGGGTCAATTTGCACTCCTCTTTGAGTAAATGAGGCTTGTGGGGTGAGCACCTTGCAAAGAGTGGCAAGCAGCCTGCTCCTTTTGGTGAGACGCACGTGTGGTGAGAGAGGCTTGGCAGCAGAGAAGAAGCAAGAGGGGCAGCCAGGGAGGGGATTTGCATGCAGCTTGGAGGTCCCAGATGTCCTGCTTCCCCACCAGGGAATGCTGGCGATGCCCATCAGGCCCTATTCACAAGTGGGCCCCCAGCTTCTGGATCTGCCCTGTCCCAGCCACGAAAACACACACAGGCCGAACCCTGAGCCCTGCTTAGGGTGACCTTTGCGGCCCAGGTGGTTGGAATGGCACAACTGTGTTAGGGGAGAGGAGGCCCGAGGAGGCCTTCAGGGAGCTGCCACAGCATAGCAGTGCTCCAGAAAAGGCACTCTCCTTTCTGTAGGCTGCATGCACACTGGAGCTGCTGCTTGAGGCAGAGAGAGGACAGCTAGGCGATCCATGGCTGAAGGCAATGCAGAGAGATGTTTTGGTGGGGCGGTGGCTCCATCTGCTGGCTGACAAGCGTGGAAGGAGAAGCCTCATTCCCACTGAGTTCCGGAGGAAGTTTCCAAACATTAGGCACTCTGGGTGCACAAGCTAGGGAGTGCTACTGAGGACTTCCCTCTGGCAACAGAGTGGGCACCAAGGGCATCTGGGCTGGAGGGTGCTTGGAAGCCGCAGGGGAGCCATTGGGCACCCAGTGCTCTCTGATGGAGAACACTGCAGGCCCGAGCATCC
This sequence comes from Hippopotamus amphibius kiboko, assembly GCF_030028045.1. Taxonomy (NCBI): domain Eukaryota; kingdom Metazoa; phylum Chordata; class Mammalia; order Artiodactyla; family Hippopotamidae; genus Hippopotamus; species Hippopotamus amphibius. Next base: position 136,678 of record NW_026648297.1, read on the forward strand.
ATGAACTCCTCCAAGGCTTTGGAGGGGGAAAGTTGTCCTTAGCAGAAGGCTTCCTGCCTCGTGCAGCAGGCCTTTCTGGATGGCGAAGCTGCAGCTTCCTTGCAGGCTGCTGGTCCAGGGGCATGTGTCCCCTGGTCCAGAGTGCTGTAGGAGGAGCTCCTAGCAAGGGGAGCCAAGCACCTTGTTTCCTTGGCCTAGACTGGGCTGTGCACACAGAGGCCTGCCAGCAGTGAAGACAGCGCAGGCAGCAAGGGGATGTGTCAGGCAGATAAGAGGCAGCAGGAGTCCCACTTGAAAGTGGGGTCATGACTGTTTTGACCCCAGGCTCCAACGGCAACCTGCATACATAGCCTCTGGACCTGCAGCTTCCCAGGAGTGCAAGAGACACACAGGCAACACCCTGTTGCCTTCTCGTATGAACTGTGCTCCATGGAGGTCCTGTTGCCTGGCAGTGGCCTAGGCCAGCACAGACCCTAGGGAGGCCTGGCCCAGCCTGGGATGGGCCGCGACCTAGCAGGGCAATGGGCAAGCCTGGAACTTGAGGCCAGGCTGCAGGCTCATTCCAGGTTGGGCCTGGTGCAGAGAGCCTTGAGCCAGGACCTACAGGGCGAATGCTCAGGCCAGTGGCTTCTCCCTGTAATCCATGTTCCTCACTCGGGCTGCTCTGCTTGTCAGACCCACACTCCCTAGAAGTGTGTTTCTGAGGCATTTGGACAGTTGGGAAGTGGAGGCTCTCCCAACATTGGAGGCCTGCCTTGAACATTGCTCTGCATACTAAGAGGATTCCCTGCACCTCTGGTGCTGGGGAGAGATTTTCTGCACACAGGAGTCATTGGCACACACAGTGTTTCCCCACGGAAAGTGGTGTCAAAAAGCTCCCTTACAGGAATGCAGGGCACTGTCCCTTTGAAGCCCTCAACGCAGCAGGCTGTCATGGACTCGGCTGCAGGCCTTTGTGGCTGCAGAGACTGCAGCTCCTCTGGAGGTTATGGGTCAATTTGCACTCCTCTTTGAGTAAATGAGGCTTGTGGGGTGAGCACCTTGCAAAGAGTGGCAAGCAGCCTGCTCCTTTTGGTGAGACGCACGTGTGGTGAGAGAGGCTTGGCAGCAGAGAAGAAGCAAGAGGGGCAGCCAGGGAGGGGATTTGCATGCAGCTTGGAGGTCGCAGATGTCCTGCTTCCCCACCAGGGAATGCTGGCGATGCCCATCAGGCCCTATTCACAAGTGGGCCCCCAGCTTCTGGATCTGCCCTGTCCCAGCCACGAAAACACACACAGGCCGAACCCTGAGCCCTGCTTAGGGTGACCTTTGCGGCCCAGGTGGTTGGAATGGCACAACTGTGTTAGGGGAGAGGAGGCCCGAGGAGGCCTTCAGGGAGCTGCCACAGCATAGCAGTGCTCCAGAAAAGGCACTCTCCTTTCTGTAGGCTGCATGCGCACTCGAGCTGCTGCTTGAGGCAGAGAGAGGACAGCTAGGCGATCCATGGCTGAAGGCAATGCAGAGAGATGTTTTGGTGGGGCGGTGGCTCCATCTGCTGGCTGACAAGCATGGAAGGAGAAGCCTCATTCCCACTGAGTTCCGGAGGAAGTTTCCAAACATTAGGCACTCTGGGTGCACAAGCTAGGGAGTGCTACTGAGGACTTCCCTCTGGCAACAGAGTGGGCACCAAGGGCATCTGGGCTGGAGGGTGCTTGGAAGCCGCAGGGGAGCCATTGGGCACCCAGTGCTCTCTGATGGAGAACACTGCAGGCCCGAGCATCCATGAACTCCTCCAAGGCTTTGGAGGGGGAAAGTTGTCCTTAGCAGAAGGCTTCCTGCCTCGTGCAGCAGGCCTTTCTGGATGGCGAAGCTGCAGCTTCCTTGCAGGCTGCTGGTCCAGGGGCATGTGTCCCCTGGTCCAGAGTGCTGTAGGAGGAGCTCCTAGCAAGGGGAGCCAAGCACCTTGTTTCCTTGGCCTAGACTGGGCTGTGCACACAGAGGCCTGCCAGCAGTGAAGACAGCGCAGGCAGCAAGGGGATGTGTCAGGCAGATAAGAGGCAGCAGGAGTCCCACTTGAAAGTGGGGTCATGACTGTTTTGACCCCAGGCTCCAACGGCAACCTGCATACATAGCCTCTGGACCTGCAGCTTCCCAGGAGTGCAAGAGACACACAGGCAACACCCTGTTGCCTTCTCGTATGAACTGTGCTCCATGGAGGTCCTGTTGCCTGGCAGTGGCCTAGGCCAGCACAGACCCTAGGGAGGCCTGGCCCAGCCTGGGATGGGCCGCGACCTAGCAGGGCAATGGGCAAGCCTGGAACTTGAGGCCAGGCTGCAGGCTCATTCCAGGTTGGGCCTGGTGCAGAGAGCCTTGAGCCAGGACCTACAGGGCGAATGCTCAGGCCAGTGGCTTCTCCCTGTAATCCATGTTCCTCACTCGGGCTGCTCTGCTTGTCAGACCCACACTCCCTAGAAGTGTGTTTCTGAGGCATTTGGACAGTTGGGAAGTGGAGGCTCTCCCAACATTGGAGGCCTGCCTTGAACATTGCTCTGCATACTAAGAGGATTCCCTGCACCTCTGGTGCTGGGGAGAGATTTTCTGCACACAGGAGTCATTGGCACACACAGTGTTTCCCCACGGAAAGTGGTGTCAAAAAGCTCCCTTACAGGAATGCAGGGCACTGTCCCTTTGAAGCCCTCAACGCAGCAGGCTGTCATGGACTCGGCTGCAGGCCTTTGTGGCTGCAGAGACTGCAGCTCCTCTGGAGGTTATGGGTCAATTTGCACTCCTCTTTGAGTAAATGAGGCTTGTGGGGTGAGCACCTTGCAAAGAGTGGCAAGCAGCCTGCTCCTTTTGGTGAGACGCACGTGTGGTGAGAGAGGCTTGGCAGCAGAGAAGAAGCAAGAGGGGCAGCCAGGGAGGGGATTTGCATGCAGCTTGGAGGTCGCAGATGTCCTGCTTCCCCACCAGGGAATGCTGGCGATGCCCATCAGGCCCTATTCACAAGTGGGCCCCCAGCTTCTGGATCTGCCCTGTCCCAGCCACGAAAACACACACAGGCCGAACCCTGAGCCCTGCTTAGGGTGACCTTTGCGGCCCAGGTGGTTGGAATGGCACAACTGTGTTAGGGGAGAGGAGGCCCGAGGAGGCCTTCAGGGAGCTGCCACAGCATAGCAGTGCTCCAGAAAAGGCACTCTCCTTTCTGTAGGCTGCATGCGCACTCGAGCTGCTGCTTGAGGCAGAGAGAGGACAGCTAGGCGATCCATGGCTGAAGGCAATGCAGAGAGATGTTTTGGTGGGGCGGTGGCTCCATCTGCTGGCTGACAAGCATGGAAGGAGAAGCCTCATTCCCACTGAGTTCCGGAGGAAGTTTCCAAACATTAGGCACTCTGGGTGCACAAGCTAGGGAGTGCTACTGAGGACTTCCCTCTGGCAACAGAGTGGGCACCAAGGGCATCTGGGCTGGAGGGTGCTTGGAAGCCGCAGGGGAGCCATTGGGCACCCAGTGCTCTCTGATGGAGAACACTGCAGGCCCGAGCATCCATGAACTCCTCCAAGGCTTTGGAGGGGGAAAGTTGTCCTTAGCAGAAGGCTTCCTGCCTCGTGCAGCAGGCCTTTCTGGATGGCGAAGCTGCAGCTTCCTTGCAGGCTGCTGGTCCAGGGGCATGTGTCCCCTGGTCCAGAGTGCTGTAGGAGGAGCTCCTAGCAAGGGGAGCCAAGCACCTTGTTTCCTTGGCCTAGACTGGGCTGTGCACACAGAGGCCTGCCAGCAGTGAAGACAGCGCAGGCAGCAAGGGGATGTGTCAGGCAGATAAGAGGCAGCAGGAGTCCCACTTGAAAGTGGGGTCATGACTGTTTTGACCCCAGGCTCCAACGGCAACCTGCATACATAGCCTCTGGACCTGCAGCTTCCCAGGAGTGCAAGAGACACACAGGCAACACCCTGTTGCCTTCTCGTATGAACTGTGCTCCATGGAGGTCCTGTTGCCTGGCAGTGGCCTAGGCCAGCACAGACCCTAGGGAGGCCTGGCCCAGCCTGGGATGGGCCGCGACCTAGCAGGGCAATGGGCAAGCCTGGAACTTGAGGCCAGGCTGCAGGCTCATTCCAGGTTGGGCCTGGTGCAGAGAGCCTTGAGCCAGGACCTACAGGGCGAATGCTCAGGCCAGTGGCTTCTCCCTGTAATCCATGTTCCTCACTCGGGCTGCTCTGCTTGTCAGACCCACACTCCCTAGAAGTGTGTTTCTGAGGCATTTGGACAGTTGGGAAGTGGAGGCTCTCCCAACATTGGAGGCCTGCCTTGAACATTGCTCTGCATACTAAGAGGATTCCCTGCACCTCTGGTGCTGGGGAGAGATTTTCTGCACACAGGAGTCATTGGCACACACAGTGTTTCCCCACGGAAAGTGGTGTCAAAAAGCTCCCTTACAGGAATGCAGGGCACTGTCCCTTTGAAGCCCTCAACGCAGCAGGCTGTCATGGACTCGGCTGCAGGCCTTTGTGGCTGCAGAGACTGCAGCTCCTCTGGAGGTTATGGGTCAATTTGCACTCCTCTTTGAGTAAATGAGGCTTGTGGGGTGAGCACCTTGCAAAGAGTGGCAAGCAGCCTGCTCCTTTTGGTGAGACGCACGTGTGGTGAGAGAGGCTTGGCAGCAGAGAAGAAGCAAGAGGGGCAGCCAGGGAGGGGATTTGCATGCAGCTTGGAGGTCCCAGATGTCCTGCTTCCCCACCAGGGAATGCTGGCGATGCCCATCAGGCCCTATTCACAAGTGGGCCCCCAGCTTCTGGATCTGCCCTGTCCCAGCCACGAAAACACACACAGGCCGAACCCTGAGCCCTGCTTAGGGTGACCTTTGCGGCCCAGGTGGTTGGAATGGCACAACTGTGTTAGGGGAGAGGAGGCCCGAGGAGGCCTTCAGGGAGCTGCCACAGCATAGCAGTGCTCCAGAAAAGGCACTCTCCTTTCTGTAGGCTGCATGCACACTGGAGCTGCTGCTTGAGGCAGAGAGAGGACAGCTAGGCGATCCATGGCTGAAGGCAATGCAGAGAGATGTTTTGGTGGGGCGGTGGCTCCATCTGCTGGCTGACAAGCGTGGAAGGAGAAGCCTCATTCCCACTGAGTTCCGGAGGAAGTTTCCAAACATTAGGCACTCTGGGTGCACAAGCTAGGGAGTGCTACTGAGGACTTCCCTCTGGCAACAGAGTGGGCACCAAGGGCATCTGGGCTGGAGGGTGCTTGGAAGCCGCAGGGGAGCCATTGGGCACCCAGTGCTCTCTGATGGAGAACACTGCAGGCCCGAGCATCCATGAACTCCTCCAAGGCTTTGGAGGGGGAAAGTTGTCCTTAGCAGAAGGCTTCCTGCCTCGTGCAGCAGGCCTTTCTGGATGGCGAAGCTGCAGCTTCCTTGCAGGCTGCTGGTCCAGGGGCATGTGTCCCCTGGTCCAGAGTGCTGTAGGAGGAGCTCCTAGCAAGGGGAGCCAAGCACCTTGTTTCCTTGGCCTAGACTGGGCTGTGCACACAGAGGCCTGCCAGCAGTGAAGACAGCGCAGGCAGCAAGGGGATGTGTCAGGCAGATAAGAGGCAGCAGGAGTCCCACTTGAAAGTGGGGTCATGACTGTTTTGACCCCAGGCTCCAACGGCAACCTGCATACATAGCCTCTGGACCTGCAGCTTCCCAGGAGTGCAAGAGACACACAGGCAACACCCTGTTGCCTTCTCGTATGAACTGTGCTCCATGGAGGTCCTGTTGCCTGGCAGTGGCCTAGGCCAGCACAGACCCTAGGGAGGCCTGGCCCAGCCTGGGATGGGCCGCGACCTAGCAGGGCAATGGGCAAGCCTGGAACTTGAGGCCAGGCTGCAGGCTCATTCCAGGTTGGGCCTGGTGCAGAGAGCCTTGAGCCAGGACCTACAGGGCGAATGCTCAGGCCAGTGGCTTCTCCCTGTAATCCATGTTCCTCACTCGGGCTGCTCTGCTTGTCAGACCCACACTCCCTAGAAGTGTGTTTCTGAGGCATTTGGACAGTTGGGAAGTGGAGGCTCTCCCAACATTGGAGGCCTGCCTTGAACATTGCTCTGCATACTAAGAGGATTCCCTGCACCTCTGGTGCTGGGGAGAGATTTTCTGCACACAGGAGTCATTGGCACACACAGTGTTTCCCCACGGAAAGTGGTGTCAAAAAGCTCCCTTACAGGAATGCAGGGCACTGTCCCTTTGAAGCCCTCAACGCAGCAGGCTGTCATGGACTCGGCTGCAGGCCTTTGTGGCTGCAGAGACTGCAGCTCCTCTGGAGGTTATGGGTCAATTTGCACTCCTCTTTGAGTAAATGAGGCTTGTGGGGTGAGCACCTTGCAAAGAGTGGCAAGCAGCCTGCTCCTTTTGGTGAGACGCACGTGTGGTGAGAGAGGCTTGGCAGCAGAGAAGAAGCAAGAGGGGCAGCCAGGGAGGGGATTTGCATGCAGCTTGGAGGTCCCAGATGTCCTGCTTCCCCACCAGGGAATGCTGGCGATGCCCATCAGGCCCTATTCACAAGTGGGCCCCCAGCTTCTGGATCTGCCCTGTCCCAGCCACGAAAACACACACAGGCCGAACCCTGAGCCCTGCTTAGGGTGACCTTTGCGGCCCAGGTGGTTGGAATGGCACAACTGTGTTAGGGGAGAGGAGGCCCGAGGAGGCCTTCAGGGAGCTGCCACAGCATAGCAGTGCTCCAGAAAAGGCACTCTCCTTTCTGTAGGCTGCATGCGCACTCGAGCTGCTGCTTGAGGCAGAGAGAGGACAGCTAGGCGATCCATGGCTGAAGGCAATGCAGAGAGATGTTTTGGTGGGGCGGTGGCTCCATCTGCTGGCTGACAAGCGTGGAAGGAGAAGCCTCATTCCCACTGAGTTCCGGAGGAAGTTTCCAAACATTAGGCACTCTGGGTGCACAAGCTAGGGAGTGCTACTGAGGACTTCCCTCTGGCAACAGAGTGGGCACCAAGGGCATCTGGGCTGGAGGGTGCTTGGAAGCCGCAGGGGAGCCATTGGGCACCCAGTGCTCTCTGATGGAGAACACTGCAGGCCCGAGCATCCATGAACTCCTCCAAGGCTTTGGAGGGGGAAAGTTGTCCTTAGCAGAAGGCTTCCTGCCTCGTGCAGCAGGCCTTTCTGGATGGCGAAGCTGCAGCTTCCTTGCAGGCTGCTGGTCCAGGGGCATGTGTCCCCTGGTCCAGAGTGCTGTAGGAGGAGCTCCTAGCAAGGGGAGCCAAGCACCTTGTTTCCTTGGCCTAGACTGGGCTGTGCACACAGAGGCCTGCCAGCAGTGAAGACAGCGCAGGCAGCAAGGGGATGTGTCAGGCAGATAAGAGGCAGCAGGAGTCCCACTTGAAAGTGGGGTCATGACTGTTTTGACCCCAGGCTCCAACGGCAACCTGCATACATAGCCTCTGGACCTGCAGCTTCCCAGGAGTGCAAGAGACACACAGGCAACACCCTGTTGCCTTCTCGTATGAACTGTGCTCCATGGAGGTCCTGTTGCCTGGCAGTGGCCTAGGCCAGCACAGACCCTAGGGAGGCCTGGCCCAGCCTGGGATGGGCCGCGACCTAGCAGGGCAATGGGCAAGCCTGGAACTTGAGGCCAGGCTGCAGGCTCATTCCAGGTTGGGCCTGGTGCAGAGAGCCTTGAGCCAGGACCTACAGGGCGAATGCTCAGGCCAGTGGCTTCTCCCTGTAATCCATGTTCCTCACTCGGGCTGCTCTGCTTGTCAGACCCACACTCCCTAGAAGTGTGTTTCTGAGGCATTTGGACAGTTGGGAAGTGGAGGCTCTCCCAACATTGGAGGCCTGCCTTGAACATTGCTCTGCATACTAAGAGGATTCCCTGCACCTCTGGTGCTGGGGAGAGATTTTCTGCACACAGGAGTCATTGGCACACACAGTGTTTCCCCACGGAAAGTGGTGTCAAAAAGCTCCCTTACAGGAATGCAGGGCACTGTCCCTTTGAAGCCCTCAACGCAGCAGGCTGTCATGGACTCGGCTGCAGGCCTTTGTGGCTGCAGAGACTGCAGCTCCTCTGGAGGTTATGGGTCAATTTGCACTCCTCTTTGAGTAAATGAGGCTTGTGGGGTGAGCACCTTGCAAAGAGTGGCAAGCAGCCTGCTCCTTTTGGTGAGACGCACGTGTGGTGAGAGAGGCTTGGCAGCAGAGAAGAAGCAAGAGGGGCAGCCAGGGAGGGGATTTGCATGCAGCTTGGAGGTCCCAGATGTCCTGCTTCCCCACCAGGGAATGCTGGCGATGCCCATCAGGCCCTATTCACAAGTGGGCCCCCAGCTTCTGGATCTGCCCTGTCCCAGCCACGAAAACACACACAGGCCGAACCCTGAGCCCTGCTTAGGGTGACCTTTGCAGCCCAGGTGGTTGGAATGGCACAACTGTGTTAGGGGAGAGGAGGCCCGAGGAGGCCTTCAGGGAGCTGCCACAGCATAGCAGTGCTCCAGAAAAGGCACTCTCCTTTCTGTAGGCTGCATGCGCACTGGAGCTGCTGCTTGAGGCAGAGAGAGGACAGCTAGGCGATCCATGGCTGAAGGCAATGCAGAGAGATGTTTTGGTGGGGCGGTGGCTCCATCTGCTGGCTGACAAGCGTGGAAGGAGAAGCCTCATTCCCACTGAGTTCCGGAGGAAGTTTCCAAACATTAGGCACTCTGGGTGCACAAGCTAGGGAGTGCTACTGAGGACTTCCCTCTGGCAACAGAGTGGGCACCAAGGGCATCTGGGCTGGAGGGTGCTTGGAAGCCGCAGGGGAGCCATTGGGCACCCAGTGCTCTCTGATGGAGAACACTGCAGGCCCGAGCATCCATGAACTCCTCCAAGGCTTTGGAGGGGGAAAGTTGTCCTTAGCAGAAGGCTTCCTGCCTCGTGCAGCAGGCCTTTCTGGATGGCGAAGCTGCAGCTTCCTTGCAGGCTGCTGGTCCAGGGGCATGTGTCCCCTGGTCCAGAGTGCTGTAGGAGGAGCTCCTAGCAAGGGGAGCCAAGCACCTTGTTTCCTTGGCCTAGACTGGGCTGTGCACACAGAGGCCTGCCAGCAGTGAAGACAGCGCAGGCAGCAAGGGGATGTGTCAGGCAGATAAGAGGCAGCAGGAGTCCCACTTGAAAGTGGGGTCATGACTGTTTTGACCCCAGGCTCCAACGGCAACCTGCATACATAGCCTCTGGACCTGCAGCTTCCCAGGAGTGCAAGAGACACACAGGCAACACCCTGTTGCCTTCTCGTATGAACTGTGCTCCATGGAGGTCCTGTTGCCTGGCAGTGGCCTAGGCCAGCACAGACCCTAGGGAGGCCTGGCCCAGCCTGGGATGGGCCGCGACCTAGCAGGGCAATGGGCAAGCCTGGAACTTGAGGCCAGGCTGCAGGCTCATTCCAGGTTGGGCCTGGTGCAGAGAGCCTTGAGCCAGGACCTACAGGGCGAATGCTCAGGCCAGTGGCTTCTCCCTGTAATCCATGTTCCTCACTCGGGCTGCTCTGCTTGTCAGACCCACACTCCCTAGAAGTGTGTTTCTGAGGCATTTGGACAGTTGGGAAGTGGAGGCTCTCCCAACATTGGAGGCCTGCCTTGAACATTGCTCTGCATACTAAGAGGATTCCCTGCACCTCTGGTGCTGGGGAGAGATTTTCTGCACACAGGAGTCATTGGCACACACAGTGTTTCCCCACGGAAAGTGGTGTCAAAAAGCTCCCTTACAGGAATGCAGGGCACTGTCCCTTTGAAGCCCTCAACGCAGCAGGCTGTCATGGACTCGGCTGCAGGCCTTTGTGGCTGCAGAGACTGCAGCTCCTCTGGAGGTTATGGGTCAATTTGCACTCCTCTTTGAGTAAATGAGGCTTGTGGGGTGAGCACCTTGCAAAGAGTGGCAAGCAGCCTGCTCCTTTTGGTGAGACGCACGTGTGGTGAGAGAGGCTTGGCAGCAGAGAAGAAGCAAGAGGGGCAGCCAGGGAGGGGATTTGCATGCAGCTTGGAGGTCCCAGATGTCCTGCTTCCCCACCAGGGAATGCTGGCGATGCCCATCAGGCCCTATTCACAAGTGGGCCCCCAGCTTCTGGATCTGCCCTGTCCCAGCCACGAAAACACACACAGGCCGAACCCTGAGCCCTGCTTAGGGTGACCTTTGCGGCCCAGGTGGTTGGAATGGCACAACTGTGTTAGGGGAGAGGAGGCCCGAGGAGGCCTTCAGGGAGCTGCCACAGCATAGCAGTGCTCCAGAAAAGGCACTCTCCTTTCTGTAGGCTGCATGCGCACTCGAGCTGCTGCTTGAGGCAGAGAGAGGACAGCTAGGCGATCCATGGCTGAAGGCAATGCAGAGAGATGTTTTGGTGGGGCGGTGGCTCCATCTGCTGGCTGACAAGCGTGGAAGGAGAAGCCTCATTCCCACTGAGTTCCGGAGGAAGTTTCCAAACATTAGGCACTCTGGGTGCACAAGCTAGGGAGTGCTACTGAGGACTTCCCTCTGGCAACAGAGTGGGCACCAAGGGCATCTGGGCTGGAGGGTGCTTGGAAGCCGCAGGGGAGCCATTGGGCACCCAGTGCTCTCTGATGGAGAACACTGCAGGCCCGAGCATCCATGAACTCCTCCAAGGCTTTGGAGGGGGAAAGTTGTCCTTAGCAGAAGGCTTCCTGCCTCGTGCAGCAGGCCTTTCTGGATGGCGAAGCTGCAGCTTCCTTGCAGGCTGCTGGTCCAGGGGCATGTGTCCCCTGGTCCAGAGTGCTGTAGGAGGAGCTCCTAGCAAGGGGAGCCAAGCACCTTGTTTCCTTGGCCTAGACTGGGCTGTGCACACAGAGGCCTGCCAGCAGTGAAGACAGCGCAGGCAGCAAGGGGATGTGTCAGGCAGATAAGAGGCAGCAGGAGTCCCACTTGAAAGTGGGGTCATGACTGTTTTGACCCCAGGCTCCAACGGCAACCTGCATACATAGCCTCTGGACCTGCAGCTTCCCAGGAGTGCAAGAGACACACAGGCAACACCCTGTTGCCTTCTCGTATGAACTGTGCTCCATGGAGGTCCTGTTGCCTGGCAGTGGCCTAGGCCAGCACAGACCCTAGGGAGGCCTGGCCCAGCCTGGGATGGGCCGCGACCTAGCAGGGCAATGGGCAAGCCTGGAACTTGAGGCCAGGCTGCAGGCTCATTCCAGGTTGGGCCTGGTGCAGAGAGCCTTGAGCCAGGACCTACAGGGCGAATGCTCAGGCCAGTGGCTTCTCCCTGTAATCCATGTTCCTCACTCGGGCTGCTCTGCTTGTCAGACCCACACTCCCTAGAAGTGTGTTTCTGAGGCATTTGGACAGTTGGGAAGTGGAGGCTCTCCCAACATTGCAGGCCTGCCTTGAACATTGCTCTGCATACTAAGAGGATTCCCTGCACCTCTGGTGCTGGGGAGAGATTTTCTGCACACAGGAGTCATTGGCACACACAGTGTTTCCCCACGGAAAGTGGTGTCAAAAAGCTCCCTTACAGGAATGCAGGACACTGTCCCTTTGAAGCCCTCAACGCAGCAGGCTGTCATGGACTCGGCTGCAGGCCTTTGTGGCTGCAGAGACTGCAGCTCCTCTGGAGGTTATGGGTCAATTTGCACTCCTCTTTGAGTAAATGAGGCTTGTGGGGTGAGCACCTTGCAAAGAGTGGCAAGCAGCCTGCTCCTTTTGGTGAGACGCACGTGTGGTGAGAGAGGCTTGGCAGCAGAGAAGAAGCAAGAGGGGCAGCCAGGGAGGGGATTTGCATGCAGCTTGGAGGTCCCAGATGTCCTGCTTCCCCACCAGGGAATGCTGGCGATGCCCATCAGGCCCTATTCACAAGTGGGCCCCCAGCTTCTGGATCTGCCCTGTCCCAGCCACGAAAACACACACAGGCCGAACCCTGAGCCCTGCTTAGGGTGACCTTTGCAGCCCAGGTGGTTGGAATGGCACAACTGTGTTAGGGGAGAGGAGGCCCGAGGAGGCCTTCAGGGAGCTGCCACAGCATAGCAGTGCTCCAGAAAAGGCACTCTCCTTTCTGTAGGCTGCATGCGCACTCGAGCTGCTGCTTGAGGCAGAGAGAGGACAGCTAGGCGATCCATGGCTGAAGGCAATGCAGAGAGATGTTTTGGTGGGGCGGTGGCTCCATCTGCTGGCTGACAAGCGTGGAAGGAGAAGCCTCATTCCCACTGAGTTCCGGAGGAAGTTTCCAAACATTAGGCACTCTGGGTGCACAAGCTAGGGAGTGCTACTGAGGACTTCCCTCTGGCAACAGAGTGGGCACCAAGGGCATCTGGGCTGGAGGGTGCTTGGAAGCCGCAGGGGAGCCATTGGGCACCCAGTGCTCTCTGATGGAGAACACTGCAGGCCCGAGCATCCATGAACTCCTCCAAGGCTTTGGAGGGGGAAAGTTGTCCTTAGCAGAAGGCTTCCTGCCTCGTGCAGCAGGCCTTTCTGGATGGCGAAGCTGCAGCTTCCTTGCAGGCTGCTGGTCCAGGGGCATGTGTCCCCTGGTCCAGAGTGCTGTAGGAGGAGCTCCTAGCAAGGGGAGCCAAGCACCTTGTTTCCTTGGCCTAGACTGGGCTGTGCACACAGAGGCCTGCCAGCAGTGAAGACAGCGCAGGCAGCAAGGGGATGTGTCAGGCAGATAAGAGGCAGCAGGAGTCCCACTTGAAAGTGGGGTCATGACTGTTTTGACCCCAGGCTCCAACGGCAACCTGCATACATAGCCTCTGGACCTGCAGCTTCCCAGGAGTGCAAGAGACACACAGGCAACACCCTGTTGCCTTCTCGTATGAACTGTGCTCCATGGAGGTCCTGTTGCCTGGCAGTGGCCTAGGCCAGCACAGACCCTAGGGAGGCCTGGCCCAGCCTGGGATGGGCCGCGACCTAGCAGGGCAATGGGCAAGCCTGGAACTTGAGGCCAGGCTGCAGGCTCATTCCAGGTTGGGCCTGGTGCAGAGAGCCTTCAGCCAGGACCTACAGGGCGAATGCTCAGGCCAGTGGCTTCTCCCTGTAATCCATGTTCCTCACTCAGGCTGCTCTGCTTGTCAGACCCACACTCCCTAGAAGTGTGTTTCTGAGGCATTTGGACAGTTGGGAAGTGGAGGCTCTCCCAACATTGGAGGCCTGCCTTGAACATTGCTCTGCATACTAAGAGGATTCCCTGCACCTCTGGTGCTGGGGAGAGATTTTCTGCACACAGGAGTCATTGGCACACACAGTGTTTCCCCACGGAAAGTGGTGTCAAAAAGCTCCCTTACAGGAATGCAGGGCACTGTCCCTTTGAAGCCCTCAACGCAGCAGGCTGTCATGGACTCGGCTGCAGGCCTTTGTGGCTGCAGAGACTGCAGCTCCTCTGGAGGTTATGGGTCAATTTGCACTCCTCTTTGAGTAAATGAGGCTTGTGGGGTGAGCACCTTGCAAAGAGTGGCAAGCAGCCTGCTCCTTTTGGTGAGACGCACGTGTGGTGAGAGAGGCTTGGCAGCAGAGAAGAAGCAAGAGGGGCAGCCAGGGAGGGGATTTGCATGCAGCTTGGAGGTCCCAGATGTCCTGCTTCCCCACCAGGGAATGCTGGCGATGCCCATCAGGCCCTATTCACAAGTGGGCCCCCAGCTTCTGGATCTGCCCTGTCCCAGCCACGAAAACACACACAGGCCGAACCCTGAGCCCTGCTTAGGGTGACCTTTGCAGCCCAGGTGGTTGGAATGGCACAACTGTGTTAGGGGAGAGGAGGCCCGAGGAGGCCTTCAGGGAGCTGCCACAGCATAGCAGTGCTCCAGAAAAGGCACTCTCCTTTCTGTAGGCTGCATGCACACTGGAGCTGCTGCTTGAGGCAGAGAGAGGACAGCTAGGCGATCCATGGCTGAAGGCAATGCAGAGAGATGTTTTGGTGGGGCGGTGGCTCCATCTGCTGGCTGACAAGCGTGGAAGGAGAAGCCTCATTCCCACTGAGTTCCGGAGGAAGTTTCCAAACATTAGGCACTCTGGGTGCACAAGCTAGGGAGTGCTACTGAGGACTTCCCTCTGGCAACAGAGTGGGCACCAAGGGCATCTGGGCTGGAGGGTGCTTGGAAGCCGCAGGGGAGCCATTGGGCACCCAGTGCTCTCTGATGGAGAACACTGCAGGCCCGAGCATCCATGAACTCCTCCAAGGCTTTGGAGGGGGAAAGTTGTCCTTAGCAGAAGGCTTCCTGCCTCGTGCAGCAGGCCTTTCTGGATGGCGAAGCTGCAGCTTCCTTGCAGGCTGCTGGTCCAGGGGCATGTGTCCCCTGGTCCAGAGTGCTGTAGGAGGAGCTCCTAGCAAGGGGAGCCAAGCACCTTGTTTCCTTGGCCTAGACTGGGCTGTGCACACAGAGGCCTGCCAGCAGTGAAGACAGCGCAGGCAGCAAGGGGATGTGTCAGGCAGATAAGAGGCAGCAGGAGTCCCACTTGAAAGTGGGGTCATGACTGTTTTGACCCCAGGCTCCAACGGCAACCTGCATACATAGCCTCTGGACCTGCAGCTTCCCAGGAGTGCAAGAGACACACAGGCAACACCCTGTTGCCTTCTCGTATGAACTGTGCTCCATGGAGGTCCTGTTGCCTGGCAGTGGCCTAGGCCAGCACAGACCCTAGGGAGGCCTGGCCCAGCCTGGGATGGGCCGCGACCTAGCAGGGCAATGGGCAAGCCTGGAACTTGAGGCCAGGCTGCAGGCTCATTCCAGGTTGGGCCTGGTGCAGAGAGCCTTGAGCCAGGACCTACAGGGCGAATGCTCAGGCCAGTGGCTTCTCCCTGTAATCCATGTTCCTCACTCGGGCTGCTCTGCTTGTCAGACCCACACTCCCTAGAAGTGTGTTTCTGAGGCATTTGGACAGTTGGGAAGTGGAGGCTCTCCCAACATTGGAGGCCTGCCTTGAACATTGCTCTGCATACTAAGAGGATTCCCTGCACCTCTGGTGCTGGGGAGAGATTTTCTGCACACAGGAGTCATTGGCACACACAGTGTTTCCCCACGGAAAGTGGTGTCAAAAAGCTCCCTTACAGGAATGCAGGGCACTGTCCCTTTGAAGCCCTCAACGCAGCAGGCTGTCATGGACTCGGCTGCAGGCCTTTGTGGCTGCAGAGACTGCAGCTCCTCTGGAGGTTATGGGTCAATTTGCACTCCTCTTTGAGTAAATGAGGCTTGTGGGGTGAGCACCTTGCAAAGAGTGGCAAGCAGCCTGCTCCTTTTGGTGAGACGCACGTGTGGTGAGAGAGGCTTGGCAGCAGAGAAGAAGCAAGAGGGGCAGCCAGGGAGGGGATTTGCATGCAGCTTGGAGGTCCCAGATGTCCTGCTTCCCCACCAGGGAATGCTGGCGATGCCCATCAGGCCCTATTCACAAGTGGGCCCCCAGCTTCTGGATCTGCCCTGTCCCAGCCACGAAAACACACACAGGCCGAACCCTGAGCCCTGCTTAGGGTGACCTTTGCGGCCCAGGTGGTTGGAATGGCACAACTGTGTTAGGGGAGAGGAGGCCCGAGGAGGCCTTCAGGGAGCTGCCACAGCATAGCAGTGCTCCAGAAAAGGCACTCTCCTTTCTGTAGGCTGCATGCGCACTCGAGCTGCTGCTTGAGGCAGAGAGAGGACAGCTAGGCGATCCATGGCTGAAGGCAATGCAGAGAGATGTTTTGGTGGGGCGGTGGCTCCATCTGCTGGCTGACAAGCGTGGAAGGAGAAGCCTCATTCCCACTGAGTTCCGGAGGAAGTTTCCAAACATTAGGCACTCTGGGTGCACAAGCTAGGGAGTGCTACTGAGGACTTCCCTCTGGCAACAGAGTGGGCACCAAGGGCATCTGGGCTGGAGGGTGCTTGGAAGCCGCAGGGGAGCCATTGGGCACCCAGTGCTCTCTGATGGAGAACACTGCAGGCCCGAGCATCCATGAACTCCTCCAAGGCTTTGGAGGGGGAAAGTTGTCCTTAGCAGAAGGCTTCCTGCCTCGTGCAGCAGGCCTTTCTGGATGGCGAAGCTGCAGCTTCCTTGCAGGCTGCTGGTCCAGGGGCATGTGTCCCCTGGTCCAGAGTGCTGTAGGAGGAGCTCCTAGCAAGGGGAGCCAAGCACCTTGTTTCCTTGGCCTAGACTGGGCTGTGCACACAGAGGCCTGCCAGCAGTGAAGACAGCGCAGGCAGCAAGGGGATGTGTCAGGCAGATAAGAGGCAGCAGGAGTCCCACTTGAAAGTGGGGTCATGACTGTTTTGACCCCAGGCTCCAACGGCAACCTGCATACATAGCCTCTGGACCTGCAGCTTCCCAGGAGTGCAAGAGACACACAGGCAACACCCTGTTGCCTTCTCGTATGAACTGTGCTCCATGGAGGTCCTGTTGCCTGGCAGTGGCCTAGGCCAGCACAGACCCTAGGGAGGCCTGGCCCAGCCTGGGATGGGCCGCGACCTAGCAGGGCAATGGGCAAGCCTGGAACTTGAGGCCAGGCTGCAGGCTCATTCCAGGTTGGGCCTGGTGCAGAGAGCCTTGAGCCAGGACCTACAGGGCGAATGCTCAGGCCAGTGGCTTCTCCCTGTAATCCATGTTCCTCACTCGGGCTGCTCTGCTTGTCAGACCCACACTCCCTAGAAGTGTGTTTCTGAGGCATTTGGACAGTTGGGAAGTGGAGGCTCTCCCAACATTGGAGGCCTGCCTTGAACATTGCTCTGCATACTAAGAGGATTCCCTGCACCTCTGGTGCTGGGGAGAGATTTTCTGCACACAGGAGTCATTGGCACACACAGTGTTTCCCCACGGAAAGTGGTGTCAAAAAGCTCCCTTACAGGAATGCAGGGCACTGTCCCTTTGAAGCCCTCAACGCAGCAGGCTGTCATGGACTCGGCTGCAGGCCTTTGTGGCTGCAGAGACTGCAGCTCCTCTGGAGGTTATGGGTCAATTTGCACTCCTCTTTGAGTAAATGAGGCTTGTGGGGTGAGCACCTTGCAAAGAGTGGCAAGCAGCCTGCTCCTTTTGGTGAGACGCACGTGTGGTGAGAGAGGCTTGGCAGCAGAGAAGAAGCAAGAGGGGCAGCCAGGGAGGGGATTTGCATGCAGCTTGGAGGTCCCAGATGTCCTGCTTCCCCACCAGGGAATGCTGGCGATGCCCATCAGGCCCTATTCACAAGTGGGCCCCCAGCTTCTGGATCTGCCCTGTCCCAGCCACGAAAACACACACAGGCCGAACCCTGAGCCCTGCTTAGGGTGACCTTTGCAGCCCAGGTGGTTGGAATGGCACAACTGTGTTAGGGGAGAGGAGGCCCGAGGAGGCCTTCAGGGAGCTGCCACAGCATAGCAGTGCTCCAGAAAAGGCACTCTCCTTTCTGTAGGCTGCATGCGCACTGGAGCTGCTGCTTGAGGCAGAGAGAGGACAGCTAGGCGATCCATGGCTGAAGGCAATGCAGAGAGATGTTTTGGTGGGGCGGTGGCTCCATCTGCTGGCTGACAAGCGTGGAAGGAGAAGCCTCATTCCCACTGAGTTCCGGAGGAAGTTTCCAAACATTAGGCACTCTGGGTGCACAAGCTAGGGAGTGCTACTGAGGACTTCCCTCTGGCAACAGAGTGGGCACCAAGGGCATCTGGGCTGGAGGGTGCTTGGAAGCCGCAGGGGAGCCATTGGGCACCCAGTGCTCTCTGATGGAGAACACTGCAGGCCCGAGCATCCATGAACTCCTCCAAGGCTTTGGAGGGGGAAAGTTGTCCTTAGCAGAAGGCTTCCTGCCTCGTGCAGCAGGCCTTTCTGGATGGCGAAGCTGCAGCTTCCTTGCAGGCTGCTGGTCCAGGGGCATGTGTCCCCTGGTCCAGAGTGCTGTAGGAGGAGCTCCTAGCAAGGGGAGCCAAGCACCTTGTTTCCTTGGCCTAGACTGGGCTGTGCACACAGAGGCCTGCCAGCAGTGAAGACAGCGCAGGCAGCAAGGGGATGTGTCAGGCAGATAAGAGGCAGCAGGAGTCCCACTTGAAAGTGGGGTCATGACTGTTTTGACCCCAGGCTCCAACGGCAACCTGCATACATAGCCTCTGGACCTGCAGCTTCCCAGGAGTGCAAGAGACACACAGGCAACACCCTGTTGCCTTCTCGTATGAACTGTGCTCCATGGAGGTCCTGTTGCCTGGCAGTGGCCTAGGCCAGCACAGACCCTAGGGAGGCCTGGCCCAGCCTGGGATGGGCCGCGACCTAGCAGGGCAATGGGCAAGCCTGGAACTTGAGGCCAGGCTGCAGGCTCATTCCAGGTTGGGCCTGGTGCAGAGAGCCTTGAGCCAGGACCTACAGGGCGAATGCTCAGGCCAGTGGCTTCTCCCTGTAATCCATGTTCCTCACTCGGGCTGCTCTGCTTGTCAGACCCACACTCCCTAGAAGTGTGTTTCTGAGGCATTTGGACAGTTGGGAAGTGGAGGCTCTCCCAACATTGGAGGCCTGCCTTGAACATTGCTCTGCATACTAAGAGGATTCCCTGCACCTCTGGTGCTGGGGAGAGATTTTCTGCACACAGGAGTCATTGGCACACACAGTGTTTCCCCACGGAAAGTGGTGTCAAAAAGCTCCCTTACAGGAATGCAGGGCACTGTCCCTTTGAAGCCCTCAACGCAGCAGGCTGTCATGGACTCGGCTGCAGGCCTTTGTGGCTGCAGAGACTGCAGCTCCTCTGGAGGTTATGGGTCAATTTGCACTCCTCTTTGAGTAAATGAGGCTTGTGGGGTGAGCACCTTGCAAAGAGTGGCAAGCAGCCTGCTCCTTTTGGTGAGACGCACGTGTGGTGAGAGAGGCTTGGCAGCAGAGAAGAAGCAAGAGGGGCAGCCAGGGAGGGGATTTGCATGCAGCTTGGAGGTCCCAGATGTCCTGCTTCCCCACCAGGGAATGCTGGCGATGCCCATCAGGCCCTATTCACAAGTGGGCCCCCAGCTTCTGGATCTGCCCTGTCCCAGCCACGAAAACACACACAGGCCGAACCCTGAGCCCTGCTTAGGGTGACCTTTGCGGCCCAGGTGGTTGGAATGGCACAACTGTGTTAGGGGAGAGGAGGCCCGAGGAGGCCTTCAGGGAGCTGCCACAGCATAGCAGTGCTCCAGAAAAGGCACTCTCCTTTCTGTAGGCTGCATGCGCACTCGAGCTGCTGCTTGAGGCAGAGAGAGGACAGCTAGGCGATCCATGGCTGAAGGCAATGCAGAGAGATGTTTTGGTGGGGCGGTGGCTCCATCTGCTGGCTGACAAGCGTGGAAGGAGAAGCCTCATTCCCACTGAGTTCCGGAGGAAGTTTCCAAACATTAGGCACTCTGGGTGCACAAGCTAGGGAGTGCTACTGAGGACTTCCCTCTGGCAACAGAGTGGGCACCAAGGGCATCTGGGCTGGAGGGTGCTTGGAAGCCGCAGGGGAGCCATTGGGCACCCAGTGCTCTCTGATGGAGAACACTGCAGGCCCGAGCATCCATGAACTCCTCCAAGGCTTTGGAGGGGGAAAGTTGTCCTTAGCAGAAGGCTTCCTGCCTCGTGCAGCAGGCCTTTCTGGATGGCGAAGCTGCAGCTTCCTTGCAGGCTGCTGGTCCAGGGGCATGTGTCCCCTGGTCCAGAGTGCTGTAGGAGGAGCTCCTAGCAAGGGGAGCCAAGCACCTTGTTTCCTTGGCCTAGACTGGGCTGTGCACACAGAGGCCTGCCAGCAGTGAAGACAGCGCAGGCAGCAAGGGGATGTGTCAGGCAGATAAGAGGCAGCAGGAGTCCCACTTGAAAGTGGGGTCATGACTGTTTTGACCCCAGGCTCCAACGGCAACCTGCATACATAGCCTCTGGACCTGCAGCTTCCCAGGAGTGCAAGAGACACACAGGCAACACCCTGTTGCCTTCTCGTATGAACTGTGCTCCATGGAGGTCCTGTTGCCTGGCAGTGGCCTAGGCCAGCACAGACCCTAGGGAGGCCTGGCCCAGCCTGGGATGGGCCGCGACCTAGCAGGGCAATGGGCAAGCCTGGAACTTGAGGCCAGGCTGCAGGCTCATTCCAGGTTGGGCCTGGTGCAGAGAGCCTTGAGCCAGGACCTACAGGGCGAATGCTCAGGCCAGTGGCTTCTCCCTGTAATCCATGTTCCTCACTCGGGCTGCTCTGCTTGTCAGACCCACACTCCCTAGAAGTGTGTTTCTGAGGCATTTGGACAGTTGGGAAGTGGAGGCTCTCCCAACATTGCAGGCCTGCCTTGAACATTGCTCTGCATACTAAGAGGATTCCCTGCACCTCTGGTGCTGGGGAGAGATTTTCTGCACACAGGAGTCATTGGCACACACAGTGTTTCCCCACGGAAAGTGGTGTCAAAAAGCTCCCTTACAGGAATGCAGGACACTGTCCCTTTGAAGCCCTCAACGCAGCAGGCTGTCATGGACTCGGCTGCAGGCCTTTGTGGCTGCAGAGACTGCAGCTCCTCTGGAGGTTATGGGTCAATTTGCACTCCTCTTTGAGTAAATGAGGCTTGTGGGGTGAGCACCTTGCAAAGAGTGGCAAGCAGCCTGCTCCTTTTGGTGAGACGCACGTGTGGTGAGAGAGGCTTGGCAGCAGAGAAGAAGCAAGAGGGGCAGCCAGGGAGGGGATTTGCATGCAGCTTGGAGGTCCCAGATGTCCTGCTTCCCCACCAGGGAATGCTGGCGATGCCCATCAGGCCCTATTCACAAGTGGGCCCCCAGCTTCTGGATCTGCCCTGTCCCAGCCACGAAAACACACACAGGCCGAACCCTGAGCCCTGCTTAGGGTGACCTTTGCAGCCCAGGTGGTTGGAATGGCACAACTGTGTTAGGGGAGAGGAGGCCCGAGGAGGCCTTCAGGGAGCTGCCACAGCATAGCAGTGCTCCAGAAAAGGCACTCTCCTTTCTGTAGGCTGCATGCGCACTCGAGCTGCTGCTTGAGGCAGAGAGAGGACAGCTAGGCGATCCATGGCTGAAGGCAATGCAGAGAGATGTTTTGGTGGGGCGGTGGCTCCATCTGCTGGCTGACAAGCGTGGAAGGAGAAGCCTCATTCCCACTGAGTTCCGGAGGAAGTTTCCAAACATTAGGCACTCTGGGTGCACAAGCTAGGGAGTGCTACTGAGGACTTCCCTCTGGCAACAGAGTGGGCACCAAGGGCATCTGGGCTGGAGGGTGCTTGGAAGCCGCAGGGGAGCCATTGGGCACCCAGTGCTCTCTGATGGAGAACACTGCAGGCCCGAGCATCCATGAACTCCTCCAAGGCTTTGGAGGGGGAAAGTTGTCCTTAGCAGAAGGCTTCCTGCCTCGTGCAGCAGGCCTTTCTGGATGGCGAAGCTGCAGCTTCCTTGCAGGCTGCTGGTCCAGGGGCATGTGTCCCCTGGTCCAGAGTGCTGTAGGAGGAGCTCCTAGCAAGGGGAGCCAAGCACCTTGTTTCCTTGGCCTAGACTGGGCTGTGCACACAGAGGCCTGCCAGCAGTGAAGACAGCGCAGGCAGCAAGGGGATGTGTCAGGCAGATAAGAGGCAGCAGGAGTCCCACTTGAAAGTGGGGTCATGACTGTTTTGACCCCAGGCTCCAACGGCAACCTGCATACATAGCCTCTGGACCTGCAGCTTCCCAGGAGTGCAAGAGACACACAGGCAACACCCTGTTGCCTTCTCGTATGAACTGTGCTCCATGGAGGTCCTGTTGCCTGGCAGTGGCCTAGGCCAGCACAGACCCTAGGGAGGCCTGGCCCAGCCTGGGATGGGCCGCGACCTAGCAGGGCAATGGGCAAGCCTGGAACTTGAGGCCAGGCTGCAGGCTCATTCCAGGTTGGGCCTGGTGCAGAGAGCCTTGAGCCAGGACCTACAGGGCGAATGCTCAGGCCAGTGGCTTCTCCCTGTAATCCATGTTCCTCACTCGGGCTGCTCTGCTTGTCAGACCCACACTCCCTAGAAGTGTGTTTCTGAGGCATTTGGACAGTTGGGAAGTGGAGGCTCTCCCAACATTGCAGGCCTGCCTTGAACATTGCTCTGCATACTAAGAGGATTCCCTGCACCTCTGGTGCTGGGGAGAGATTTTCTGCACACAGGAGTCATTGGCACACACAGTGTTTCCCCACGGAAAGTGGTGTCAAAAAGCTCCCTTACAGGAATGCAGGACACTGTCCCTTTGAAGCCCTCAACGCAGCAGGCTGTCATGGACTCGGCTGCAGGCCTTTGTGGCTGCAGAGACTGCAGCTCCTCTGGAGGTTATGGGTCAATTTGCACTCCTCTTTGAGTAAATGAGGCTTGTGGGGTGAGCACCTTGCAAAGAGTGGCAAGCAGCCTGCTCCTTTTGGTGAGACGCACGTGTGGTGAGAGAGGCTTGGCAGCAGAGAAGAAGCAAGAGGGGCAGCCAGGGAGGGGATTTGCATGCAGCTTGGAGGTCCCAGATGTCCTGCTTCCCCACCAGGGAATGCTGGCGATGCCCATCAGGCCCTATTCACAAGTGGGCCCCCAGCTTCTGGATCTGCCCTGTCCCAGCCACGAAAACACACACAGGCCGAACCCTGAGCCCTGCTTAGGGTGACCTTTGCAGCCCAGGTGGTTGGAATGGCACAACTGTGTTAGGGGAGAGGAGGCCCGAGGAGGCCTTCAGGGAGCTGCCACAGCATAGCAGTGCTCCAGAAAAGGCACTCTCCTTTCTGTAGGCTGCATGCGCACTCGAGCTGCTGCTTGAGGCAGAGAGAGGACAGCTAGGCGATCCATGGCTGAAGGCAATGCAGAGAGATGTTTTGGTGGGGCGGTGGCTCCATCTGCTGGCTGACAAGCGTGGAAGGAGAAGCCTCATTCCCACTGAGTTCCGGAGGAAGTTTCCAAACATTAGGCACTCTGGGTGCACAAGCTAGGGAGTGCTACTGAGGACTTCCCTCTGGCAACAGAGTGGGCACCAAGGGCATCTGGGCTGGAGGGTGCTTGGAAGCCGCAGGGGAGCCATTGGGCACCCAGTGCTCTCTGATGGAGAACACTGCAGGCCCGAGCATCCATGAACTCCTCCAAGGCTTTGGAGGGGGAAAGTTGTCCTTAGCAGAAGGCTTCCTGCCTCGTGCAGCAGGCCTTTCTGGATGGCGAAGCTGCAGCTTCCTTGCAGGCTGCTGGTCCAGGGGCATGTGTCCCCTGGTCCAGAGTGCTGTAGGAGGAGCTCCTAGCAAGGGGAGCCAAGCACCTTGTTTCCTTGGCCTAGACTGGGCTGTGCACACAGAGGCCTGCCAGCAGTGAAGACAGCGCAGGCAGCAAGGGGATGTGTCAGGCAGATAAGAGGCAGCAGGAGTCCCACTTGAAAGTGGGGTCATGACTGTTTTGACCCCAGGCTCCAACGGCAACCTGCATACATAGCCTCTGGACCTGCAGCTTCCCAGGAGTGCAAGAGACACACAGGCAACACCCTGTTGCCTTCTCGTATGAACTGTGCTCCATGGAGGTCCTGTTGCCTGGCAGTGGCCTAGGCCAGCACAGACCCTAGGGAGGCCTGGCCCAGCCTGGGATGGGCCGCGACCTAGCAGGGCAATGGGCAAGCCTGGAACTTGAGGCCAGGCTGCAGGCTCATTCCAGGTTGGGCCTGGTGCAGAGAGCCTTGAGCCAGGACCTACAGGGCGAATGCTCAGGCCAGTGGCTTCTCCCTGTAATCCATGTTCCTCACTCGGGCTGCTCTGCTTGTCAGACCCACACTCCCTAGAAGTGTGTTTCTGAGGCATTTGGACAGTTGGGAAGTGGAGGCTCTCCCAACATTGCAGGCCTGCCTTGAACATTGCTCTGCATACTAAGAGGATTCCCTGCACCTCTGGTGCTGGGGAGAGATTTTCTGCACACAGGAGTCATTGGCACACACAGTGTTTCCCCACGGAAAGTGGTGTCAAAAAGCTCCCTTACAGGAATGCAGGACACTGTCCCTTTGAAGCCCTCAACGCAGCAGGCTGTCATGGACTCGGCTGCAGGCCTTTGTGGCTGCAGAGACTGCAGCTCCTCTGGAGGTTATGGGTCAATTTGCACTCCTCTTTGAGTAAATGAGGCTTGTGGGGTGAGCACCTTGCAAAGAGTGGCAAGCAGCCTGCTCCTTTTGGTGAGACGCACGTGTGGTGAGAGAGGCTTGGCAGCAGAGAAGAAGCAAGAGGGGCAGCCAGGGAGGGGATTTGCATGCAGCTTGGAGGTCCCAGATGTCCTGCTTCCCCACCAGGGAATGCTGGCGATGCCCATCAGGCCCTATTCACAAGTGGGCCCCCAGCTTCTGGATCTGCCCTGTCCCAGCCACGAAAACACACACAGGCCGAACCCTGAGCCCTGCTTAGGGTGACCTTTGCAGCCCAGGTGGTTGGAATGGCACAACTGTGTTAGGGGAGAGGAGGCCCGAGGAGGCCTTCAGGGAGCTGCCACAGCATAGCAGTGCTCCAGAAAAGGCACTCTCCTTTCTGTAGGCTGCATGCGCACTCGAGCTGCTGCTTGAGGCAGAGAGAGGACAGCTAGGCGATCCATGGCTGAAGGCAATGCAGAGAGATGTTTTGGTGGGGCGGTGGCTCCATCTGCTGGCTGACAAGCGTGGAAGGAGAAGCCTCATTCCCACTGAGTTCCGGAGGAAGTTTCCAAACATTAGGCACTCTGGGTGCACAAGCTAGGGAGTGCTACTGAGGACTTCCCTCTGGCAACAGAGTGGGCACCAAGGGCATCTGGGCTGGAGGGTGCTTGGAAGCCGCAGGGGAGCCATTGGGCACCCAGTGCTCTCTGATGGAGAACACTGCAGGCCCGAGCATCCATGAACTCCTCCAAGGCTTTGGAGGGGGAAAGTTGTCCTTAGCAGAAGGCTTCCTGCCTCGTGCAGCAGGCCTTTCTGGATGGCGAAGCTGCAGCTTCCTTGCAGGCTGCTGGTCCAGGGGCATGTGTCCCCTGGTCCAGAGTGCTGTAGGAGGAGCTCCTAGCAAGGGGAGCCAAGCACCTTGTTTCCTTGGCCTAGACTGGGCTGTGCACACAGAGGCCTGCCAGCAGTGAAGACAGCGCAGGCAGCAAGGGGATGTGTCAGGCAGATAAGAGGCAGCAGGAGTCCCACTTGAAAGTGGGGTCATGACTGTTTTGACCCCAGGCTCCAACGGCAACCTGCATACATAGCCTCTGGACCTGCAGCTTCCCAGGAGTGCAAGAGACACACAGGCAACACCCTGTTGCCTTCTCGTATGAACTGTGCTCCATGGAGGTCCTGTTGCCTGGCAGTGGCCTAGGCCAGCACAGACCCTAGGGAGGCCTGGCCCAGCCTGGGATGGGCCGCGACCTAGCAGGGCAATGGGCAAGCCTGGAACTTGAGGCCAGGCTGCAGGCTCATTCCAGGTTGGGCCTGGTGCAGAGAGCCTTGAGCCAGGACCTACAGGGCGAATGCTCAGGCCAGTGGCTTCTCCCTGTAATCCATGTTCCTCACTCGGGCTGCTCTGCTTGTCAGACCCACACTCCCTAGAAGTGTGTTTCTGAGGCATTTGGACAGTTGGGAAGTGGAGGCTCTCCCAACATTGGAGGCCTGCCTTGAACATTGTTCTGCATACTAAGAGGATTCCCTGCACCTCTGGTGCTGGGGAGAGATTTTCTGCACACAGGAGTCATTGGCACACACAGTGTTTCCCCACGGAAAGTGGTGTCAAAAAGCTCCCTTACAGGAATGCAGGGCACTGTCCCTTTGAAGCCCTCAACGCAGCAGGCTGTCATGGACTCGGCTGCAGGCCTTTGTGGCTGCAGAGACTGCAGCTCCTCTGGAGGTTATGGGTCAATTTGCACTCCTCTTTGAGTAAATGAGGCTTGTGGGGTGAGCACCTTGCAAAGAGTGGCAAGCAGCCTGCTCCTTTTGGTGAGACGCACGTGTGGTGAGAGAGGCTTGGCAGCAGAGAAGAAGCAAGAGGGGCAGCCAGGGAGGGGATTTGCATGCAGCTTGGAGGTCCCAGATGTCCTGCTTCCCCACCAGGGAATGCTGGCGATGCCCATCAGGCCCTATTCACAAGTGGGCCCCCAGCTTCTGGATCTGCCCTGTCCCAGCCACGAAAACACACACAGGCCGAACCCTGAGCCCTGCTTAGGGTGACCTTTGCGGCCCAGGTGGTTGGAATGGCACAACTGTGTTAGGGGAGAGGAGGCCCGAGGAGGCCTTCAGGGAGCTGCCACAGCATAGCAGTGCTCCAGAAAAGGCACTCTCCTTTCTGTAGGCTGCATGCGCACTCGAGCTGCTGCTTGAGGCAGAGAGAGGACAGCTAGGCGATCCATGGCTGAAGGCAATGCAGAGAGATGTTTTGGTGGGGCGGTGGCTCCATCTGCTGGCTGACAAGCGTGGAAGGAGAAGCCTCATTCCCACTGAGTTCCGGAGGAAGTTTCCAAACATTAGGCACTCTGGGTGCACAAGCTAGGGAGTGCTACTGAGGACTTCCCTCTGGCAACAGAGTGGGCACCAAGGGCATCTGGGCTGGAGGGTGCTTGGAAGCCGCAGGGGAGCCATTGGGCACCCAGTGCTCTCTGATGGAGAACACTGCAGGCCCGAGCATCCATGAACTCCTCCAAGGCTTTGGAGGGGGAAAGTTGTCCTTAGCAGAAGGCTTCCTGCCTCGTGCAGCAGGCCTTTCTGGATGGCGAAGCTGCAGCTTCCTTGCAGGCTGCTGGTCCAGGGGCATGTGTCCCCTGGTCCAGAGTGCTGTAGGAGGAGCTCCTAGCAAGGGGAGCCAAGCACCTTGTTTCCTTGGCCTAGACTGGGCTGTGCACACAGAGGCCTGCCAGCAGTGAAGACAGCGCAGGCAGCAAGGGGATGTGTCAGGCAGATAAGAGGCAGCAGGAGTCCCACTTGAAAGTGGGGTCATGACTGTTTTGACCCCAGGCTCCAACGGCAACCTGCATACATAGCCTCTGGACCTGCAGCTTCCCAGGAGTGCAAGAGACACACAGGCAACACCCTGTTGCCTTCTCGTATGAACTGTGCTCCATGGAGGTCCTGTTGCCTGGCAGTGGCCTAGGCCAGCACAGACCCTAGGGAGGCCTGGCCCAGCCTGGGATGGGCCGCGACCTAGCAGGGCAATGGGCAAGCCTGGAACTTGAGGCCAGGCTGCAGGCTCATTCCAGGTTGGGCCTGGTGCAGAGAGCCTTGAGCCAGGACCTACAGGGCGAATGCTCAGGCCAGTGGCTTCTCCCTGTAATCCATGTTCCTCACTCGGGCTGCTCTGCTTGTCAGACCCACACTCCCTAGAAGTGTGTTTCTGAGGCATTTGGACAGTTGGGAAGTGGAGGCTCTCCCAACATTGGAGGCCTGCCTTGAACATTGCTCTGCATACTAAGAGGATTCCCTGCACCTCTGGTGCTGGGGAGAGATTTTCTGCACACAGGAGTCATTGGCACACACAGTGTTTCCCCACGGAAAGTGGTGTCAAAAAGCTCCCTTACAGGAATGCAGGGCACTGTCCCTTTGAAGCCCTCAACGCAGCAGGCTGTCATGGACTCGGCTGCAGGCCTTTGTGGCTGCAGAGACTGCAGCTCCTCTGGAGGTTATGGGTCAATTTGCACTCCTCTTTGAGTAAATGAGGCTTGTGGGGTGAGCACCTTGCAAAGAGTGGCAAGCAGCCTGCTCCTTTTGGTGAGACGCACGTGTGGTGAGAGAGGCTTGGCAGCAGAGAAGAAGCAAGAGGGGCAGCCAGGGAGGGGATTTGCATGCAGCTTGGAGGTCCCAGATGTCCTGCTTCCCCACCAGGGAATGCTGGCGATGCCCATCAGGCCCTATTCACAAGTGGGCCCCCAGCTTCTGGATCTGCCCTGTCCCAGCCACGAAAACACACACAGGCCGAACCCTGAGCCCTGCTTAGGGTGACCTTTGCAGCCCAGGTGGTTGGAATGGCACAACTGTGTTAGGGGAGAGGAGGCCCGAGGAGGCCTTCAGGGAGCTGCCACAGCATAGCAGTGCTCCAGAAAAGGCACTCTCCTTTCTGTAGGCTGCATGCACACTCGAGCTGCTGCTTGAGGCAGAGAGAGGACAGCTAGGCGATCCATGGCTGAAGGCAATGCAGAGAGATGTTTTGGTGGGGCGGTGGCTCCATCTGCTGGCTGACAAGCGTGGAAGGAGAAGCCTCATTCCCACTGAGTTCCGGAGGAAGTTTCCAAACATTAGGCACTCTGGGTGCACAAGCTAGGGAGTGCTACTGAGGACTTCCCTCTGGCAACAGAGTGGGCACCAAGGGCATCTGGGCTGGAGGGTGCTTGGAAGCCGCAGGGGAGCCATTGGGCACCCAGTGCTCTCTGATGGAGAACACTGCAGGCCCGAGCATCCATGAACTCCTCCAAGGCTTTGGAGGGGGAAAGTTGTCCTTAGCAGAAGGCTTCCTGCCTCGTGCAGCAGGCCTTTCTGGATGGCGAAGCTGCAGCTTCCTTGCAGGCTGCTGGTCCAGGGGCATGTGTCCCCTGGTCCAGAGTGCTGTAGGAGGAGCTCCTAGCAAGGGGAGCCAAGCACCTTGTTTCCTTGGCCTAGACTGGGCTGTGCACACAGAGGCCTGCCAGCAGTGAAGACAGCGCAGGCAGCAAGGGGATGTGTCAGGCAGATAAGAGGCAGCAGGAGTCCCACTTGAAAGTGGGGTCATGACTGTTTTGACCCCAGGCTCCAACGGCAACCTGCATACATAGCCTCTGGACCTGCAGCTTCCCAGGAGTGCAAGAGACACACAGGCAACACCCTGTTGCCTTCTCGTATGAACTGTGCTCCATGGAGGTCCTGTTGCCTGGCAGTGGCCTAGGCCAGCACAGACCCTAGGGAGGCCTGGCCCAGCCTGGGATGGGCCGCGACCTAGCAGGGCAATGGGCAAGCCTGGAACTTGAGGCCAGGCTGCAGGCTCATTCCAGGTTGGGCCTGGTGCAGAGAGCCTTCAGCCAGGACCTACAGGGCGAATGCTCAGGCCAGTGGCTTCTCCCTGTAATCCATGTTCCTCACTCGGGCTGCTCTGCTTGTCAGACCCACACTCCCTAGAAGTGTGTTTCTGAGGCATTTGGACAGTTGGGAAGTGGAGGCTCTCCCAACATTGGAGGCCTGCCTTGAACATTGCTCTGCATACTAAGAGGATTCCCTGCACCTCTGGTGCTGGGGAGAGATTTTCTGCACACAGGAGTCATTGGCACACACAGTGTTTCCCCACGGAAAGTGGTGTCAAAAAGCTCCCTTACAGGAATGCAGGGCACTGTCCCTTTGAAGCCCTCAACGCAGCAGGCTGTCATGGACTCGGCTGCAGGCCTTTGTGGCTGCAGAGACTGCAGCTCCTCTGGAGGTTATGGGTCAATTTGCACTCCTCTTTGAGTAAATGAGGCTTGTGGGGTGAGCACCTTGCAAAGAGTGGCAAGCAGCCTGCTCCTTTTGGTGAGACGCACGTGTGGTGAGAGAGGCTTGGCAGCAGAGAAGAAGCAAGAGGGGCAGCCAGGGAGGGGATTTGCATGCAGCTTGGAGGTCCCAGATGTCCTGCTTCCCCACCAGGGAATGCTGGCGATGCCCATCAGGCCCTATTCACAAGTGGGCCCCCAGCTTCTGGATCTGCCCTGTCCCAGCCACGAAAACACACACAGGCCGAACCCTGAGCCCTGCTTAGGGTGACCTTTGCGGCCCAGGTGGTTGGAATGGCACAACTGTGTTAGGGGAGAGGAGGCCCGAGGAGGCCTTCAGGGAGCTGCCACAGCATAGCAGTGCTCCAGAAAAGGCACTCTCCTTCCTGTAGGCTGCATGCGCACTCGAGCTGCTGCTTGAGGCAGAGAGAGGACAGCTAGGCGATCCATGGCTGAAGGCAATGCAGAGAGATGTTTTGGTGGGGCGGTGGCTCCATCTGCTGGCTGACAAGCGTGGAAGGAGAAGCCTCATTCCCACTGAGTTCCGGAGGAAGTTTCCAAACATTAGGCACTCTGGGTGCACAAGCTAGGGAGTGCTACTGAGGACTTCCCTCTGGCAACAGAGTGGGCACCAAGGGCATCTGGGCTGGAGGGTGCTTGGAAGCCGCAGGGGAGCCATTGGGCACCCAGTGCTCTCTGATGGAGAACACTGCAGGCCCGAGCATCCATGAACTCCTCCAAGGCTTTGGAGGGGGAAAGTTGTCCTTAGCAGAAGGCTTCCTGCCTCGTGCAGCAGGCCTTTCTGGATGGCGAAGCTGCAGCTTCCTTGCAGGCTGCTGGTCCAGGGGCATGTGTCCCCTGGTCCAGAGTGCTGTAGGAGGAGCTCCTAGCAAGGGGAGCCAAGCACCTTGTTTCCTTGGCCTAGACTGGGCTGTGCACACAGAGGCCTGCCAGCAGTGAAGACAGCGCAGGCAGCAAGGGGATGTGTCAGGCAGATAAGAGGCAGCAGGAGTCCCACTTGAAAGTGGGGTCATGACTGTTTTGACCCCAGGCTCCAACGGCAACCTGCATACATAGCCTCTGGACCTGCAGCTTCCCAGGAGTGCAAGAGACACACAGGCAACACCCTGTTGCCTTCTCGTATGAACTGTGCTCCATGGAGGTCCTGTTGCCTGGCAGTGGCCTAGGCCAGCACAGACCCTAGGGAGGCCTGGCCCAGCCTGGGATGGGCCGCGACCTAGCAGGGCAATGGGCAAGCCTGGAACTTGAGGCCAGGCTGCAGGCTCATTCCAGGTTGGGCCTGGTGCAGAGAGCCTTGAGCCAGGACCTACAGGGCGAATGCTCAGGCCAGTGGCTTCTCCCTGTAATCCATGTTCCTCACTCGGGCTGCTCTGCTTGTCAGACCCACACTCCCTAGAAGTGTGTTTCTGAGGCATTTGGACAGTTGGGAAGTGGAGGCTCTCCCAACATTGCAGGCCTGCCTTGAACATTGCTCTGCATACTAAGAGGATTCCCTGCACCTCTGGTGCTGGGGAGAGATTTTCTGCACACAGGAGTCATTGGCACACACAGTGTTTCCCCACGGAAAGTGGTGTCAAAAAGCTCCCTTACAGGAATGCAGGACACTGTCCCTTTGAAGCCCTCAACGCAGCAGGCTGTCATGGACTCGGCTGCAGGCCTTTGTGGCTGCAGAGACTGCAGCTCCTCTGGAGGTTATGGGTCAATTTGCACTCCTCTTTGAGTAAATGAGGCTTGTGGGTGAGCACCTTGCAAAGAGTGGCAAGCAGCCTGCTCCTTTTGGTGAGACGCACGTGTGGTGAGAGAGGCTTGGCAGCAGAGAAGAAGCAAGAGGGGCAGCCAGGGAGGGGATTTGCATGCAGCTTGGAGGTCCCAGATGTCCTGCTTCCCCACCAGGGAATGCTGGCGATGCCCATCAGGCCCTATTCACAAGTGGGCCCCCAGCTTCTGGATCTGCCCTGTCCCAGCCACGAAAACACACACAGGCCGAACCCTGAGCCCTGCTTAGGGTGACCTTTGCAGCCCAGGTGGTTGGAATGGCACAACTGTGTTAGGGGAGAGGAGGCCCGAGGAGGCCTTCAGGGAGCTGCCACAGCATAGCAGTGCTCCAGAAAAGGCACTCTCCTTTCTGTAGGCTGCATGCACACTCGAGCTGCTGCTTGAGGCAGAGAGAGGACAGCTAGGCGATCCATGGCTGAAGGCAATGCAGAGAGATGTTTTGGTGGGGCGGTGGCTCCATCTGCTGGCTGACAAGCGTGGAAGGAGAAGCCTCATTCCACTGAGTTCCGGAGGAAGTTTCCAAACATTAGGCACTCTGGGTGCACAAGCTAGGGAGTGCTACTGAGGACTTCCCTCTGGCAACAGAGTGGGCACCAAGGGCATCTGGGCTGGAGGGTGCTTGGAAGCCGCAGGGGAGCCATTGGGCACCCAGTGCTCTCTGATGGAGAACACTGCAGGCCCGAGCATCCATGAACTCCTCCAAGGCTTTGGAGGGGGAAAGTTGTCCTTAGCAGAAGGCTTCCTGCCTCGTGCAGCAGGCCTTTCTGGATGGCGAAGCTGCAGCTTCCTTGCAGGCTGCTGGTCCAGGGGCATGTGTCCCCTGGTCCAGAGTGCTGTAGGAGGAGCTCCTAGCAAGGGGAGCCAAGCACCTTGTTTCCTTGGCCTAGACTGGGCTGTGCACACAGAGGCCTGCCAGCAGTGAAGACAGCGCAGGCAGCAAGGGGATGTGTCAGGCAGATAAGAGGCAGCAGGAGTCCCACTTGAAAGTGGGGTCATGACTGTTTTGACCCCAGGCTCCAACGGCAACCTGCATACATAGCCTCTGGACTTGCAGCTTCCCAGGAGTGCAAGAGACACACAGGCAACACCCTGTTGCCTTCTCGTATGAACTGTGCTCCATGGAGGTCCTGTTGCCTGGCAGTGGCCTAGGCCAGCACAGACCCTAGGGAGGCCTGGCCCAGCCTGGGATGGGCCGCGACCTAGCAGGGCAATGGGCAAGCCTGGAACTTGAGGCCAGGCTGCAGGCTCATTCCAGGTTGGGCCTGGTGCAGAGAGCCTTCAGCCAGGACCTACAGGGCGAATGCTCAGGCCAGTGGCTTCTCCCTGTAATCCATGTTCCTCACTCGGGCTGCTCTGCTTGTCAGACCCACACTCCCTAGAAGTGTGTTTCTGAGGCATTTGGACAGTTGGGAAGTGGAGGCTCTCCCAACATTGGAGGCCTGCCTTGAACATTGTTCTGCATACTAAGAGGATTCCCTGCACCTCTGGTGCTGGGGAGAGATTTTCTGCACACAGGAGTCATTGGCACACACAGTGTTTCCCCACGGAAAGTGGTGTCAAAAGCTCCCTTACAGGAATGCAGGGCACTGTCCCTTTGAAGCCCTCAACGCAGCAGGCTGTCATGGACTCGGCTGCAGGCCTTTGTGGCTGCAGAGACTGCAGCTCCTCTGGAGGTTATGGGTCAATTTGCACTCCTCTTTGAGTAAATGAGGCTTGTGGGGTGAGCACCTTGCAAAGAGTGGCAAGCAGCCTGCTCCTTTTGGTGAGACGCACGTGTGGTGAGAGAGGCTTGGCAGCAGAGAAGAAGCAAGAGGGGCAGCCAGGGAGGGGATTTGCATGCAGCTTGGAGGTCCCAGATGTCCTGCTTCCCCACCAGGGAATGCTGGCGATGCCCATCAGGCCCTATTCACAAGTGGGCCCCCAGCTTCTGGATCTGCCCTGTCCCAGCCACGAAAACACACACAGGCCGAACCCTGAGCCCTGCTTAGGGTGACCTTTGCGGCCCAGGTGGTTGGAATGGCACAACTGTGTTAGGGGAGAGGAGGCCCGAGGAGGCCTTCAGGGAGCTGCCACAGCATAGCAGTGCTCCAGAAAAGGCACTCTCCTTTCTGTAGGCTGCATGCGCACTCGAGCTGCTGCTTGAGGCAGAGAGAGGACAGCTAGGCGATCCATGGCTGAAGGCAATGCAGAGAGATGTTTTGGTGGGGCGGTGGCTCCATCTGCTGGCTGACAAGCGTGGAAGGAGAAGCCTCATTCCCACTGAGTTCCGGAGGAAGTTTCCAAACATTAGGCACTCTGGGTGCACAAGCTAGGGAGTGCTACTGAGGACTTCCCTCTGGCAACAGAGTGGGCACCAAGGGCATCTGGGCTGGAGGGTGCTTGGAAGCCGCAGGGGAGCCATTGGGCACCCAGTGCTCTCTGATGGAGAACACTGCAGGCCCGAGCATCCATGAACTCCTCCAAGGCTTTGGAGGGGGAAAGTTGTCCTTAGCAGAAGGCTTCCTGCCTCGTGCAGCAGGCCTTTCTGGATGGCGAAGCTGCAGCTTCCTTGCAGGCTGCTGGTCCAGGGGCATGTGTCCCCTGGTCCAGAGTGCTGTAGGAGGAGCTCCTAGCAAGGGGAGCCAAGCACCTTGTTTCCTTGGCCTAGACTGGGCTGTGCACACAGAGGCCTGCCAGCAGTGAAGACAGCGCAGGCAGCAAGGGGATGTGTCAGGCAGATAAGAGGCAGCAGGAGTCCCACTTGAAAGTGGGGTCATGACTGTTTTGACCCCAGGCTCCAACGGCAACCTGCATACATAGCCTCTGGACCTGCAGCTTCCCAGGAGTGCAAGAGACACACAGGCAACACCCTGTTGCCTTCTCGTATGAACTGTGCTCCATGGAGGTCCTGTTGCCTGGCAGTGGCCTAGGCCAGCACAGACCCTAGGGAGGCCTGGCCCAGCCTGGGATGGGCCGCGACCTAGCAGGGCAATGGGCAAGCCTGGAACTTGAGGCCAGGCTGCAGGCTCATTCCAGGTTGGGCCTGGTGCAGAGAGCCTTGAGCCAGGACCTACAGGGCGAATGCTCAGGCCAGTGGCTTCTCCCTGTAATCCATGTTCCTCACTCGGGCTGCTCTGCTTGTCAGACCCACACTCCCTAGAAGTGTGTTTCTGAGGCATTTGGACAGTTGGGAAGTGGAGGCTCTCCCAACATTGCAGGCCTGCCTTGAACATTGCTCTGCATACTAAGAGGATTCCCTGCACCTCTGGTGCTGGGGAGAGATTTTCTGCACACAGGAGTCATTGGCACACACAGTGTTTCCCCACGGAAAGTGGTGTCAAAAAGCTCCCTTACAGGAATGCAGGACACTGTCCCTTTGAAGCCCTCAACGCAGCAGGCTGTCATGGACTCGGCTGCAGGCCTTTGTGGCTGCAGAGACTGCAGCTCCTCTGGAGGTTATGGGTCAATTTGCACTCCTCTTTGAGTAAATGAGGCTTGTGGGGTGAGCACCTTGCAAAGAGTGGCAAGCAGCCTGCTCCTTTTGGTGAGACGCACGTGTGGTGAGAGAGGCTTGGCAGCAGAGAAGAAGCAAGAGGGGCAGCCAGGGAGGGGATTTGCATGCAGCTTGGAGGTCCCAGATGTCCTGCTTCCCCACCAGGGAATGCTGGCGATGCCCATCAGGCCCTATTCACAAGTGGGCCCCCAGCTTCTGGATCTGCCCTGTCCCAGCCACGAAAACACACACAGGCCGAACCCTGAGCCCTGCTTAGGGTGACCTTTGCGGCCCAGGTGGTTGGAATGGCACAACTGTGTTAGGGGAGAGGAGGCCCGAGGAGGCCTTCAGGGAGCTGCCACAGCATAGCAGTGCTCCAGAAAAGGCACTCTCCTTTCTGTAGGCTGCATGCGCACTCGAGCTGCTGCTTGAGGCAGAGAGAGGACAGCTAGGCGATCCATGCTGAAGGCAATGCAGAGAGATGTTTTGGTGGGGCGGTGGCTCCATCTGCTGGCTGACAAGCGTGGAAGGAGAAGCCTCATTCCCACTGAGTTCCGGAGGAAGTTTCCAAACATTAGGCACTCTGGGTGCACAAGCTAGGGAGTGCTACTGAGGACTTCCCTCTGGCAACAGAGTGGGCACCAAGGGCATCTGGGCTGGAGGGTGCTTGGAAGCCGCAGGGGAGCCATTGGGCACCCAGTGCTCTCTGATGGAGAACACTGCAGGCCCGAGCATCCATGAACTCCTCCAAGGCTTTGGAGGGGGAAAGTTGTCCTTAGCAGAAGGCTTCCTGCCTCGTGCAGCAGGCCTTTCTGGATGGCGAAGCTGCAGCTTCCTTGCAGGCTGCTGGTCCAGGGGCATGTGTCCCCTGGTCCAGAGTGCTGTAGGAGGAGCTCCTAGCAAGGGGAGCCAAGCACCTTGTTTCCTTGGCCTAGACTGGGCTGTGCACACAGAGGCCTGCCAGCAGTGAAGACAGCGCAGGCAGCAAGGGGATGTGTCAGGCAGATAAGAGGCAGCAGGAGTCCCACTTGAAAGTGGGGTCATGACTGTTTTGACCCCAGGCTCCAACGGCAACCTGCATACATAGCCTCTGGACCTGCAGCTTCCCAGGAGTGCAAGAGACACACAGGCAACACCCTGTTGCCTTCTCGTATGAACTGTGCTCCATGGAGGTCCTGTTGCCTGGCAGTGGCCTAGGCCAGCACAGACCCTAGGGAGGCCTGGCCCAGCCTGGGATGGGCCGCGACCTAGCAGGGCAATGGGCAAGCCTGGAACTTGAGGCCAGGCTGCAGGCTCATTCCAGGTTGGGCCTGGTGCAGAGAGCCTTCAGCCAGGACCTACAGGGCGAATGCTCAGGCCAGTGGCTTCTCCCTGTAATCCATGTTCCTCACTCGGGCTGCTCTGCTTGTCAGACCCACACTCCCTAGAAGTGTGTTTCTGAGGCATTTGGACAGTTGGGAAGTGGAGGCTCTCCCAACATTGGAGGCCTGCCTTGAACATTGTTCTGCATACTAAGAGGATTCCCTGCACCTCTGGTGCTGGGGAGAGATTTTCTGCACACAGGAGTCATTGGCACACACAGTGTTTCCCCACGGAAAGTGGTGTCAAAAAGCTCCCTTACAGGAATGCAGGGCACTGTCCCTTTGAAGCCCTCAACGCAGCAGGCTGTCATGGACTCGGCTGCAGGCCTTTGTGGCTGCAGAGACTGCAGCTCCTCTGGAGGTTATGGGTCAATTTGCACTCCTCTTTGAGTAAATGAGGCTTGTGGGGTGAGCACCTTGCAAAGAGTGGCAAGCAGCCTGCTCCTTTTGGTGAGACGCACGTGTGGTGAGAGAGGCTTGGCAGCAGAGAAGAAGCAAGAGGGGCAGCCAGGGAGGGGATTTGCATGCAGCTTGGAGGTCCCAGATGTCCTGCTTCCCCACCAGGGAATGCTGGCGATGCCCATCAGGCCCTATTCACAAGTGGGCCCCCAGCTTCTGGATCTGCCCTGTCCCAGCCACGAAAACACACACAGGCCGAACCCTGAGCCCTGCTTAGGGTGACCTTTGCGGCCCAGGTGGTTGGAATGGCACAACTGTGTTAGGGGAGAGGAGGCCCGAGGAGGCCTTCAGGGAGCTGCCACAGCATAGCAGTGCTCCAGAAAAGGCACTCTCCTTTCTGTAGGCTGCATGCGCACTCGAGCTGCTGCTTGAGGCAGAGAGAGGACAGCTAGGCGATCCATGGCTGAAGGCAATGCAGAGAGATGTTTTGGTGGGGCGGTGGCTCCATCTGCTGGCTGACAAGCGTGGAAGGAGAAGCCTCATTCCCACTGAGTTCCGGAGGAAGTTTCCAAACATTAGGCACTCTGGGTGCACAAGCTAGGGAGTGCTACTGAGGACTTCCCTCTGGCAACAGAGTGGGCACCAAGGGCATCTGGGCTGGAGGGTGCTTGGAAGCCGCAGGGGAGCCATTGGGCACCCAGTGCTCTCTGATGGAGAACACTGCAGGCCCGAGCATCCATGAACTCCTCCAAGGCTTTGGAGGGGGAAAGTTGTCCTTAGCAGAAGGCTTCCTGCCTCGTGCAGCAGGCCTTTCTGGATGGCGAAGCTGCAGCTTCCTTGCAGGCTGCTGGTCCAGGGGCATGTGTCCCCTGGTCCAGAGTGCTGTAGGAGGAGCTCCTAGCAAGGGGAGCCAAGCACCTTGTTTCCTTGGCCTAGACTGGGCTGTGCACACAGAGGCCTGCCAGCAGTGAAGACAGCGCAGGCAGCAAGGGGATGTGTCAGGCAGATAAGAGGCAGCAGGAGTCCCACTTGAAAGTGGGGTCATGACTGTTTTGACCCCAGGCTCCAACGGCAACCTGCATACATAGCCTCTGGACCTGCAGCTTCCCAGGAGTGCAAGAGACACACAGGCAACACCCTGTTGCCTTCTCGTATGAACTGTGCTCCATGGAGGTCCTGTTGCCTGGCAGTGGCCTAGGCCAGCACAGACCCTAGGGAGGCCTGGCCCAGCCTGGGATGGGCCGCGACCTAGCAGGGCAATGGGCAAGCCTGGAACTTGAGGCCAGGCTGCAGGCTCATTCCAGGTTGGGCCTGGTGCAGAGAGCCTTGAGCCAGGACCTACAGGGCGAATGCTCAGGCCAGTGGCTTCTCCCTGTAATCCATGTTCCTCACTCGGGCTGCTCTGCTTGTCAGACCCACACTCCCTAGAAGTGTGTTTCTGAGGCATTTGGACAGTTGGGAAGTGGAGGCTCTCCCAACATTGCAGGCCTGCCTTGAACATTGCTCTGCATACTAAGAGGATTCCCTGCACCTCTGGTGCTGGGGAGAGATTTTCTGCACACAGGAGTCATTGGCACACACAGTGTTTCCCCACGGAAAGTGGTGTCAAAAAGCTCCCTTACAGGAATGCAGGACACTGTCCCTTTGAAGCCCTCAACGCAGCAGGCTGTCATGGACTCGGCTGCAGGCCTTTGTGGCTGCAGAGACTGCAGCTCCTCTGGAGGTTATGGGTCAATTTGCACTCCTCTTTGAGTAAATGAGGCTTGTGGGGTGAGCACCTTGCAAAGAGTGGCAAGCAGCCTGCTCCTTTTGGTGAGACGCACGTGTGGTGAGAGAGGCTTGGCAGCAGAGAAGAAGCAAGAGGGGCAGCCAGGGAGGGGATTTGCATGCAGCTTGGAGGTCCCAGATGTCCTGCTTCCCCACCAGGGAATGCTGGCGATGCCCATCAGGCCCTATTCACAAGTGGGCCCCCAGCTTCTGGATCTGCCCTGTCCCAGCCACGAAAACACACACAGGCTGAACCCTGAGCCCTGCTTAGGGTGACCTTTGCAGCCCAGGTGGTTGGAATGGCACAACTGTGTTAGGGGAGAGGAGGCCCGAGGAGGCCTTCAGGGAGCTGCCACAGCATAGCAGTGCTCCAGAAAAGGCACTCTCCTTTCTGTAGGCTGCATGCACACTCGAGCTGCTGCTTGAGGCAGAGAGAGGACAGCTAGGCGATCCATGGCTGAAGGCAATGCAGAGAGATGTTTTGGTGGGGCGGTGGCTCCATCTGCTGGCTGACAAGCGTGGAAGGAGAAGCCTCATTCCCACTGAGTTCCGGAGGAAGTTTCCAAACATTAGGCACTCTGGGTGCACAAGCTAGGGAGTGCTACTGAGGACTTCCCTCTGGCAACAGAGTGGGCACCAAGGGCATCTGGGCTGGAGGGTGCTTGGAAGCCGCAGGGGAGCCATTGGGCACCCAGTGCTCTCTGATGGAGAACACTGCAGGCCCGAGCATCCATGAACTCCTCCAAGGCTTTGGAGGGGGAAAGTTGTCCTTAGCAGAAGGCTTCCTGCCTCGTGCAGCAGGCCTTTCTGGATGGCGAAGCTGCAGCTTCCTTGCAGGCTGCTGGTCCAGGGGCATGTGTCCCCTGGTCCAGAGTGCTGTAGGAGGAGCTCCTAGCAAGGGGAGCCAAGCACCTTGTTTCCTTGGCCTAGACTGGGCTGTGCACACAGAGGCCTGCCAGCAGTGAAGACAGCGCAGGCAGCAAGGGGATGTGTCAGGCAGATAAGAGGCAGCAGGAGTCCCACTTGAAAGTGGGGTCATGACTGTTTTGACCCCAGGCTCCAACGGCAACCTGCATACATAGCCTCTGGACCTGCAGCTTCCCAGGAGTGCAAGAGACACACAGGCAACACCCTGT
This sequence comes from Hippopotamus amphibius kiboko, assembly GCF_030028045.1. Lineage (NCBI taxonomy): Eukaryota > Metazoa > Chordata > Mammalia > Artiodactyla > Hippopotamidae > Hippopotamus > Hippopotamus amphibius. Next base: position 175,820 of record NW_026648297.1, read on the forward strand.
TGCCTTCTCGTATGAACTGTGCTCCATGGAGGTCCTGTTGCCTGGCAGTGGCCTAGGCCAGCACAGACCCTAGGGAGGCCTGGCCCAGCCTGGGATGGGCCGCGACCTAGCAGGGCAATGGGCAAGCCTGGAACTTGAGGCCAGGCTGCAGGCTCATTCCAGGTTGGGCCTGGTGCAGAGAGCCTTCAGCCAGGACCTACAGGGCGAATGCTCAGGCCAGTGGCTTCTCCCTGTAATCCATGTTCCTCACTCGGGCTGCTCTGCTTGTCAGACCCACACTCCCTAGAAGTGTGTTTCTGAGGCATTTGGACAGTTGGGAAGTGGAGGCTCTCCCAACATTGGAGGCCTGCCTTGAACATTGTTCTGGATACTAAGAGGATTCCCTGCACCTCTGGTGCTGGGGAGAGATTTTCTGCACACAGGAGTCATTGGCACACACAGTGTTTCCCCACGGAAAGTGGTGTCAAAAAGCTCCCTTACAGGAATGCAGGGCACTGTCCCTTTGAAGCCCTCAACGCAGCAGGCTGTCATGGACTCGGCTGCAGGCCTTTGTGGCTGCAGAGACTGCAGCTCCTCTGGAGGTTATGGGTCAATTTGCACTCCTCTTTGAGTAAATGAGGCTTGTGGGGTGAGCACCTTGCAAAGAGTGGCAAGCAGCCTGCTCCTTTTGGTGAGACGCACGTGTGGTGAGAGAGGCTTGGCAGCAGAGAAGAAGCAAGAGGGGCAGCCAGGGAGGGGATTTGCATGCAGCTTGGAGGTCCCAGATGTCCTGCTTCCCCACCAGGGAATGCTGGCGATGCCCATCAGGCCCTATTCACAAGTGGGCCCCCAGCTTCTGGATCTGCCCTGTCCCAGCCACGAAAACACACACAGGCCGAACCCTGAGCCCTGCTTAGGGTGACCTTTGCGGCCCAGGTGGTTGGAATGGCACCACTGTGTTAGGGGAGAGGAGGCCCGAGGAGGCCTTCAGGGAGCTGCCACAGCATAGCAGTGCTCCAGAAAAGGCACTCTCCTTTCTGTAGGCTGCATGCGCACTCGAGCTGCTGCTTGAGGCAGAGAGAGGACAGCTAGGCGATCCATGGCTGAAGGCAATGCAGAGAGATGTTTTGGTGGGGCGGTGGCTCCATCTGCTGGCTGACAAGCGTGGAAGGAGAAGCCTCATTCCCACTGAGTTCCGGAGGAAGTTTCCAAACATTAGGCACTCTGGGTGCACAAGCTAGGGAGTGCTACTGAGGACTTCCCTCTGGCAACAGAGTGGGCACCAAGGGCATCTGGGCTGGAGGGTGCTTGGAAGCCGCAGGGGAGCCATTGGGCACCCAGTGCTCTCTGATGGAGAACACTGCAGGCCCGAGCATCCATGAACTCCTCCAAGGCTTTGGAGGGGGAAAGTTGTCCTTAGCAGAAGGCTTCCTGCCTCGTGCAGCAGGCCTTTCTGGATGGCGACGCTGCAGCTTCCTTGCAGGCTGCTGGTCCAGGGGCATGTGTCCCCTGGTCCAGAGTGCTGTAGGAGGAGCTCCTAGCAAGGGGAGCCAAGCACCTTGTTTCCTTGGCCTAGACTGGGCTGTGCACACAGAGGCCTGCCAGCAGTGAAGACAGCGCAGGCAGCAAGGGGATGTGTCAGGCAGATAAGAGGCAGCAGGAGTCCCACTTGAAAGTGGGGTCATGACTGTTTTGACCCCAGGCTCCAACGGCAACCTGCATACATAGCCTCTGGACCTGCAGCTTCCCAGGAGTGCAAGAGACACACAGGCAACACCCTGTTGCCTTCTCGTATGAACTGTGCTCCATGGAGGTCCTGTTGCCTGGCAGTGGCCTAGGCCAGCACAGACCCTAGGGAGGCCTGGCCCAGCCTGGGATGGGCCGCGACCTAGCAGGGCAATGGGCAAGCCTGGAACTTGAGGCCAGGCTGCAGGCTCATTCCAGGTTGGGCCTGGTGCAGAGAGCCTTCAGCCAGGACCTACAGGGCGAATGCTCAGGCCAGTGGCTTCTCCCTGTAATCCATGTTCCTCACTCGGGCTGCTCTGCTTGTCAGACCCACACTCCCTAGAAGTGTGTTTCTGAGGCATTTGGACAGTTGGGAAGTGGAGGCTCTCCCAACATTGGAGGCCTGCCTTGAACATTGTTCTGCATACTAAGAGGATTCCCTGCACCTCTGGTGCTGGGGAGAGATTTTCTGCACACAGGAGTCATTGGCACACACAGTGTTTCCCCACGGAAAGTGGTGTCAAAAAGCTCCCTTACAGGAATGCAGGGCACTGTCCCTTTGAAGCCCTCAACGCAGCAGGCTGTCATGGACTCGGCTGCAGGCCTTTGTGGCTGCAGAGACTGCAGCTCCTCTGGAGGTTATGGGTCAATTTGCACTCCTCTTTGAGTAAATGAGGCTTGTGGGGTGAGCACCTTGCAAAGAGTGGCAAGCAGCCTGCTCCTTTTGGTGAGACGCACGTGTGGTGAGAGAGGCTTGGCAGCAGAGAAGAAGCAAGAGGGGCAGCCAGGGAGGGGATTTGCATGCAGCTTGGAGGTCCCAGATGTCCTGCTTCCCCACCAGGGAATGCTGGCGATGCCCATCAGGCCCTATTCACAAGTGGGCCCCCAGCTTCTGGATCTGCCCTGTCCCAGCCACGAAAACACACACAGGCCGAACCCTGAGCCCTGCTTAGGGTGACCTTTGCGGCCCAGGTGGTTGGAATGGCACAACTGTGTTAGGGGAGAGGAGGCCCGAGGAGGCCTTCAGGGAGCTGCCACAGCATAGCAGTGCTCCAGAAAAGGCACTCTCCTTTCTGTAGGCTGCATGCACACTCGAGCTGCTGCTTGAGGCAGAGAGAGGACAGCTAGGCGATCCATGGCTGAAGGCAATGCAGAGAGATGTTTTGGTGGGGCGGTGGCTCCATCTGCTGGCTGACAAGCGTGGAAGGAGAAGCCTCATTCCCACTGAGTTCCGGAGGAAGTTTCCAAACATTAGGCACTCTGGGTGCACAAGCTAGGGAGTGCTACTGAGGACTTCCCTCTGGCAACAGAGTGGGCACCAAGGGCATCTGGGCTGCAGGGTGCTTGGAAGCCGCAGGGGAGCCATTGGGCACCCAGTGCTCTCTGATGGAGAACACTGCAGGCCCGAGCATCCATGAACTTCTCCAAGGCTTTGGAGGGGGAAAGTTGTCCTTAGCAGAAGGCTTCCTGCCTCGTGCAGCAGGCCTTTCTGGATGGCGAAGCTGCAGCTTCCTTGCAGGCTGCTGGTCCAGGGGCATGTGTCCCCTGGTCCAGAGTGCTGTAGGAGGAGCTCCTAGCAAGGGGAGCCAAGCACCTTGTTTCCTTGGCCTAGACTGGGCTGTGCACACAGAGGCCTGCCAGCAGTGAAGACAGCGCAGGCAGCAAGGGGATGTGTCAGGCAGATAAGAGGCAGCAGGAGTCCCACTTGAAAGTGGGGTCATGACTGTTTTGACCCCAGGCTCCAACGGCAACCTGCATACATAGCCTCTGGACCTGCAGCTTCCCAGGAGTGCAAGAGACACACAGGCAACACCCTGTTGCCTTCTCGTATGAACTGTGCTCCATGGAGGTCCTGTTGCCTGGCAGTGGCCTAGGCCAGCACAGACCCTAGGGAGGCCTGGCCCAGCCTGGGATGGGCCGCGACCTAGCAGGGCAATGGGCAAGCCTGGAACTTGAGGCCAGGCTGCAGGCTCATTCCAGGTTGGGCCTGGTGCAGAGAGCCTTGAGCCAGGACCTACAGGGCGAATGCTCAGGCCAGTGGCTTCTCCCTGTAATCCATGTTCCTCACTCGGGCTGCTCTGCTTGTCAGACCCACACTCCCTAGAAGTGTGTTTCTGAGGCATTTGGACAGTTGGGAAGTGGAGGCTCTCCCAACATTGCAGGCCTGCCTTGAACATTGCTCTGCATACTAAGAGGATTCCCTGCACCTCTGGTGCTGGGGAGAGATTTTCTGCACACAGGAGTCATTGGCACACACAGTGTTTCCCCACGGAAAGTGGTGTCAAAAAGCTCCCTTACAGGAATGCAGGACACTGTCCCTTTGAAGCCCTCAACGCAGCAGGCTGTCATGGACTCGGCTGCAGGCCTTTGTGGCTGCAGAGACTGCAGCTCCTCTGGAGGTTATGGGTCAATTTGCACTCCTCTTTGAGTAAATGAGGCTTGTGGGGTGAGCACCTTGCAAAGAGTGGCAAGCAGCCTGCTCCTTTTGGTGAGACGCACGTGTGGTGAGAGAGGCTTGGCAGCAGAGAAGAAGCAAGAGGGGCAGCCAGGGAGGGGATTTGCATGCAGCTTGGAGGTCCCAGATGTCCTGCTTCCCCACCAGGGAATGCTGGCGATGCCCATCAGGCCCTATTCACAAGTGGGCCCCCAGCTTCTGGATCTGCCCTGTCCCAGCCACGAAAACACACACAGGCCGAACCCTGAGCCCTGCTTAGGGTGACCTTTGCAGCCCAGGTGGTTGGAATGGCACAACTGTGTTAGGGGAGAGGAGGCCCGAGGAGGCCTTCAGGGAGCTGCCACAGCATAGCAGTGCTCCAGAAAAGGCACTCTCCTTTCTGTAGGCTGCATGCACACTCGAGCTGCTGCTTGAGGCAGAGAGAGGACAGCTAGGCGATCCATGGCTGAAGGCAATGCAGAGAGATGTTTTGGTGGGGCGGTGGCTCCATCTGCTGGCTGACAAGCGTGGAAGGAGAAGCCTCATTCCCACTGAGTTCCGGAGGAAGTTTCCAAACATTAGGCACTCTGGGTGCACAAGCTAGGGAGTGCTACTGAGGACTTCCCTCTGGCAACAGAGTGGGCACCAAGGGCATCTGGGCTGGAGGGTGCTTGGAAGCCGCAGGGGAGCCATTGGGCACCCAGTGCTCTCTGATGGAGAACACTGCAGGCCCGAGCATCCATGAACTCCTCCAAGGCTTTGGAGGGGGAAAGTTGTCCTTAGCAGAAGGCTTCCTGCCTCGTGCAGCAGGCCTTTCTGGATGGCGAAGCTGCAGCTTCCTTGCAGGCTGCTGGTCCAGGGGCATGTGTCCCCTGGTCCAGAGTGCTGTAGGAGGAGCTCCTAGCAAGGGGAGCCAAGCACCTTGTTTCCTTGGCCTAGACTGGGCTGTGCACACAGAGGCCTGCCAGCAGTGAAGACAGCGCAGGCAGCAAGGGGATGTGTCAGGCAGATAAGAGGCAGCAGGAGTCCCACTTGAAAGTGGGGTCATGACTGTTTTGACCCCAGGCTCCAACGGCAACCTGCATACATAGCCTCTGGACCTGCAGCTTCCCAGGAGTGCAAGAGACACACAGGCAACACCCTGTTGCCTTCTCGTATGAACTGTGCTCCATGGAGGTCCTGTTGCCTGGCAGTGGCCTAGGCCAGCACAGACCCTAGGGAGGCCTGGCCCAGCCTGGGATGGGCCGCGACCTAGCAGGGCAATGGGCAAGCCTGGAACTTGAGGCCAGGCTGCAGGCTCATTCCAGGTTGGGCCTGGTGCAGAGAGCCTTCAGCCAGGACCTACAGGGCGAATGCTCAGGCCAGTGGCTTCTCCCTGTAATCCATGTTCCTCACTCGGGCTGCTCTGCTTGTCAGACCCACACTCCCTAGAAGTGTGTTTCTGAGGCATTTGGACAGTTGGGAAGTGGAGGCTCTCCCAACATTGGAGGCCTGCCTTGAACATTGTTCTGCATACTAAGAGGATTCCCTGCACCTCTGGTGCTGGGGAGAGATTTTCTGCACACAGGAGTCATTGGCACACACAGTGTTTCCCCACGGAAAGTGGTGTCAAAAAGCTCCCTTACAGGAATGCAGGGCACTGTCCCTTTGAAGCCCTCAACGCAGCAGGCTGTCATGGACTCGGCTGCAGGCCTTTGTGGCTGCAGAGACTGCAGCTCCTCTGGAGGTTATGGGTCAATTTGCACTCCTCTTTGAGTAAATGAGGCTTGTGGGGTGAGCACCTTGCAAAGAGTGGCAAGCAGCCTGCTCCTTTTGGTGAGACGCACGTGTGGTGAGAGAGGCTTGGCAGCAGAGAAGAAGCAAGAGGGGCAGCCAGGGAGGGGATTTGCATGCAGCTTGGAGGTCCCAGATGTCCTGCTTCCCCACCAGGGAATGCTGGCGATGCCCATCAGGCCCTATTCACAAGTGGGCCCCCAGCTTCTGGATCTGCCCTGTCCCAGCCACGAAAACACACACAGGCCGAACCCTGAGCCCTGCTTAGGGTGACCTTTGCGGCCCAGGTGGTTGGAATGGCACAACTGTGTTAGGGGAGAGGAGGCCCGAGGAGGCCTTCAGGGAGCTGCCACAGCATAGCAGTGCTCCAGAAAAGGCACTCTCCTTTCTGTAGGCTGCATGCGCACTCGAGCTGCTGCTTGAGGCAGAGAGAGGACAGCTAGGCGATCCATGGCTGAAGGCAATGCAGAGAGATGTTTTGGTGGGGCGGTGGCTCCATCTGCTGGCTGACAAGCGTGGAAGGAGAAGCCTCATTCCCACTGAGTTCCGGAGGAAGTTTCCAAACATTAGGCACTCTGGGTGCACAAGCTAGGGAGTGCTACTGAGGACTTCCCTCTGGCAACAGAGTGGGCACCAAGGGCATCTGGGCTGGAGGGTGCTTGGAAGCCGCAGGGGAGCCATTGGGCACCCAGTGCTCTCTGATGGAGAACACTGCAGGCCCGAGCATCCATGAACTCCTCCAAGGCTTTGGAGGGGGAAAGTTGTCCTTAGCAGAAGGCTTCCTGCCTCGTGCAGCAGGCCTTTCTGGATGGCGAAGCTGCAGCTTCCTTGCAGGCTGCTGGTCCAGGGGCATGTGTCCCCTGGTCCAGAGTGCTGTAGGAGGAGCTCCTAGCAAGGGGAGCCAAGCACCTTGTTTCCTTGGCCTAGACTGGGCTGTGCACACAGAGGCCTGCCAGCAGTGAAGACAGCGCAGGCAGCAAGGGGATGTGTCAGGCAGATAAGAGGCAGCAGGAGTCCCACTTGAAAGTGGGGTCATGACTGTTTTGACCCCAGGCTCCAACGGCAACCTGCATACATAGCCTCTGGACCTGCAGCTTCCCAGGAGTGCAAGAGACACACAGGCAACACCCTGTTGCCTTCTCGTATGAACTGTGCTCCATGGAGGTCCTGTTGCCTGGCAGTGGCCTAGGCCAGCACAGACCCTAGGGAGGCCTGGCCCAGCCTGGGATGGGCCGCGACCTAGCAGGGCAATGGGCAAGCCTGGAACTTGAGGCCAGGCTGCAGGCTCATTCCAGGTTGGGCCTGGTGCAGAGAGCCTTGAGCCAGGACCTACAGGGCGAATGCTCAGGCCAGTGGCTTCTCCCTGTAATCCATGTTCCTCACTCGGGCTGCTCTGCTTGTCAGACCCACACTCCCTAGAAGTGTGTTTCTGAGGCATTTGGACAGTTGGGAAGTGGAGGCTCTCCCAACATTGCAGGCCTGCCTTGAACATTGCTCTGCATACTAAGAGGATTCCCTGCACCTCTGGTGCTGGGGAGAGATTTTCTGCACACAGGAGTCATTGGCACACACAGTGTTTCCCCACGGAAAGTGGTGTCAAAAAGCTCCCTTACAGGAATGCAGGACACTGTCCCTTTGAAACCCTCAACGCAGCAGGCTGTCATGGACTCGGCTGCAGGCCTTTGTGGCTGCAGAGACTGCAGCTCCTCTGGAGGTTATGGGTCAATTTGCACTCCTCTTTGAGTAAATGAGGCTTGTGGGGTGAGCACCTTGCAAAGAGTGGCAAGCAGCCTGCTCCTTTTGGTGAGACGCACGTGTGGTGAGAGAGGCTTGGCAGCAGAGAAGAAGCAAGAGGGGCAGCCAGGGAGGGGATTTGCATGCAGCTTGGAGGTCCCAGATGTCCTGCTTCCCCACCAGGGAATGCTGGCGATGCCCATCAGGCCCTATTCACAAGTGGGCCCCCAGCTTCTGGATCTGCCCTGTCCCAGCCACGAAAACACACACAGGCCGAACCCTGAGCCCTGCTTAGGGTGACCTTTGCAGCCCAGGTGGTTGGAATGGCACAACTGTGTTAGGGGAGAGGAGGCCCGAGGAGGCCTTCAGGGAGCTGCCACAGCATAGCAGTGCTCCAGAAAAGGCACTCTCCTTTCTGTAGGCTGCATGCACACTCGAGCTGCTGCTTGAGGCAGAGAGAGGACAGCTAGGCGATCCATGGCTGAAGGCAATGCAGAGAGATGTTTTGGTGGGGCGGTGGCTCCATCTGCTGGCTGACAAGCGTGGAAGGAGAAGCCTCATTCCCACTGAGTTCCGGAGGAAGTTTCCAAACATTAGGCACTCTGGGTGCACAAGCTAGGGAGTGCTACTGAGGACTTCCCTCTGGCAACAGAGTGGGCACCAAGGGCATCTGGGCTGGAGGGTGCTTGGAAGCCGCAGGGGAGCCATTGGGCACCCAGTGCTCTCTGATGGAGAACACTGCAGGCCCGAGCATCCATGAACTCCTCCAAGGCTTTGGAGGGGGAAAGTTGTCCTTAGCAGAAGGCTTCCTGCCTCGTGCAGCAGGCCTTTCTGGATGGCGAAGCTGCAGCTTCCTTGCAGGCTGCTGGTCCAGGGGCATGTGTCCCCTGGTCCAGAGTGCTGTAGGAGGAGCTCCTAGCAAGGGGAGCCAAGCACCTTGTTTCCTTGGCCTAGACTGGGCTGTGCACACAGAGGCCTGCCAGCAGTGAAGACAGCGCAGGCAGCAAGGGGATGTGTCAGGCAGATAAGAGGCAGCAGGAGTCCCACTTGAAAGTGGGGTCATGACTGTTTTGACCCCAGGCTCCAACGGCAACCTGCATACATAGCCTCTGGACCTGCAGCTTCCCAGGAGTGCAAGAGACACACAGGCAACACCCTGTTGCCTTCTCGTATGAACTGTGCTCCATGGAGGTCCTGTTGCCTGGCAGTGGCCTAGGCCAGCACAGACCCTAGGGAGGCCTGGCCCAGCCTGGGATGGGCCGCGACCTAGCAGGGCAATGGGCAAGCCTGGAACTTGAGGCCAGGCTGCAGGCTCATTCCAGGTTGGGCCTGGTGCAGAGAGCCTTGAGCCAGGACCTACAGGGCGAATGCTCAGGCCAGTGGCTTCTCCCTGTAATCCATGTTCCTCACTCGGGCTGCTCTGCTTGTCAGACCCACACTCCCTAGAAGTGTGTTTCTGAGGCATTTGGACAGTTGGGAAGTGGAGGCTCTCCCAACATTGGAGGCCTGCCTTGAACATTGTTCTGCATACTAAGAGGATTCCCTGCACCTCTGGTGCTGGGGAGAGATTTTCTGCACACAGGAGTCATTGGCACACACAGTGTTTCCCCACGGAAAGTGGTGTCAAAAAGCTCCCTTACAGGAATGCAGGGCACTGTCCCTTTGAAGCCCTCAACGCAGCAGGCTGTCATGGACTCGGCTGCAGGCCTTTGTGGCTGCAGAGACTGCAGCTCCTCTGGAGGTTATGGGTCAATTTGCACTCCTCTTTGAGTAAATGAGGCTTGTGGGGTGAGCACCTTGCAAAGAGTGGCAAGCAGCCTGCTCCTTTTGGTGAGACGCACGTGTGGTGAGAGAGGCTTGGCAGCAGAGAAGAAGCAAGAGGGGCAGCCAGGGAGGGGATTTGCATGCAGCTTGGAGGTCCCAGATGTCCTGCTTCCCCACCAGGGAATGCTGGCGATGCCCATCAGGCCCTATTCACAAGTGGGCCCCCAGCTTCTGGATCTGCCCTGTCCCAGCCACGAAAACACACACAGGCCGAACCCTGAGCCCTGCTTAGGGTGACCTTTGCGGCCCAGGTGGTTGGAATGGCACAACTGTGTTAGGGGAGAGGAGGCCCGAGGAGGCCTTCAGGGAGCTGCCACAGCATAGCAGTGCTCCAGAAAAGGCACTCTCCTTTCTGTAGGCTGCATGCGCACTCGAGCTGCTGCTTGAGGCAGAGAGAGGACAGCTAGGCGATCCATGGCTGAAGGCAATGCAGAGAGATGTTTTGGTGGGGCGGTGGCTCCATCTGCTGGCTGACAAGCGTGGAAGGAGAAGCCTCATTCCCACTGAGTTCCGGAGGAAGTTTCCAAACATTAGGCACTCTGGGTGCACAAGCTAGGGAGTGCTACTGAGGACTTCCCTCTGGCAACAGAGTGGGCACCAAGGGCATCTGGGCTGGAGGGTGCTTGGAAGCCGCAGGGGAGCCATTGGGCACCCAGTGCTCTCTGATGGAGAACACTGCAGGCCCGAGCATCCATGAACTCCTCCAAGGCTTTGGAGGGGGAAAGTTGTCCTTAGCAGAAGGCTTCCTGCCTCGTGCAGCAGGCCTTTCTGGATGGCGAAGCTGCAGCTTCCTTGCAGGCTGCTGGTCCAGGGGCATGTGTCCCCTGGTCCAGAGTGCTGTAGGAGGAGCTCCTAGCAAGGGGAGCCAAGCACCTTGTTTCCTTGGCCTAGACTGGGCTGTGCACACAGAGGCCTGCCAGCAGTGAAGACAGCGCAGGCAGCAAGGGGATGTGTCAGGCAGATAAGAGGCAGCAGGAGTCCCACTTGAAAGTGGGGTCATGACTGTTTTGACCCCAGGCTCCAACGGCAACCTGCATACATAGCCTCTGGACCTGCAGCTTCCCAGGAGTGCAAGAGACACACAGGCAACACCCTGTTGCCTTCTCGTATGAACTGTGCTCCATGGAGGTCCTGTTGCCTGGCAGTGGCCTAGGCCAGCACAGACCCTAGGGAGGCCTGGCCCAGCCTGGGATGGGCCGCGACCTAGCAGGGCAATGGGCAAGCCTGGAACTTGAGGCCAGGCTGCAGGCTCATTCCAGGTTGGGCCTGGTGCAGAGAGCCTTCAGCCAGGACCTACAGGGCGAATGCTCAGGCCAGTGGCTTCTCCCTGTAATCCATGTTCCTCACTCGGGCTGCTCTGCTTGTCAGACCCACACTCCCTAGAAGTGTGTTTCTGAGGCATTTGGACAGTTGGGAAGTGGAGGCTCTCCCAACATTGGAGGCCTGCCTTGAACATTGTTCTGCATACTAAGAGGATTCCCTGCACCTCTGGTGCTGGGGAGAGATTTTCTGCACACAGGAGTCATTGGCACACACAGTGTTTCCCCACGGAAAGTGGTGTCAAAAAGCTCCCTTACAGGAATGCAGGGCACTGTCCCTTTGAAGCCCTCAACGCAGCAGGCTGTCATGGACTCGGCTGCAGGCCTTTGTGGCTGCAGAGACTGCAGCTCCTCTGGAGGTTATGGGTCAATTTGCACTCCTCTTTGAGTAAATGAGGCTTGTGGGGTGAGCACCTTGCAAAGAGTGGCAAGCAGCCTGCTCCTTTTGGTGAGACGCACGTGTGGTGAGAGAGGCTTGGCAGCAGAGAAGAAGCAAGAGGGGCAGCCAGGGAGGGGATTTGCATGCAGCTTGGAGGTCCCAGATGTCCTGCTTCCCCACCAGGGAATGCTGGCGATGCCCATCAGGCCCTATTCACAAGTGGGCCCCCAGCTTCTGGATCTGCCCTGTCCCAGCCACGAAAACACACACAGGCCGAACCCTGAGCCCTGCTTAGGGTGACCTTTGCGGCCCAGGTGGTTGGAATGGCACAACTGTGTTAGGGGAGAGGAGGCCCGAGGAGACCTTCAGGGAGCTGCCACAGCATAGCAGTGCTCCAGAAAAGGCACTCTCCTTTCTGTAGGCTGCATGCGCACTTGAGCTGCTGCTTGAGGCAGAGAGAGGACAGCTAGGCGATCCATGGCTGAAGGCAATGCAGAGAGATGTTTTGGTGGGGCGGTGGCTCCATCTGCTGGCTGACAAGCGTGGAAGGAGAAGCCTCATTCCCACTGAGTTCCGGAGGAAGTTTCCAAACATTAGGCACTCTGGGTGCACAAGCTAGGGAGTGCTACTGAGGACTTCCCTCTGGCAACAGAGTGGGCACCAAGGGCATCTGGGCTGGAGGGTGCTTGGAAGCCGCAGGGGAGCCATTGGGCACCCAGTGCTCTCTGATGGAGAACACTGCAGGCCCGAGCATCCATGAACTCCTCCAAGGCTTTGGAGGGGGAAAGTTGTCCTTAGCAGAAGGCTTCCTGCCTCGTGCAGCAGGCCTTTCTGGATGGCGAAGCTGCAGCTTCCTTGCAGGCTGCTGGTCCAGGGGCATGTGTCCCCTGGTCCAGAGTGCTGTAGGAGGAGCTCCTAGCAAGGGGAGCCAAGCACCTTGTTTCCTTGGCCTAGACTGGGCTGTGCACACAGAGGCCTGCCAGCAGTGAAGACAGCGCAGGCAGCAAGGGGATGTGTCAGGCAGATAAGAGGCAGCAGGAGTCCCACTTGAAAGTGGGGTCATGACTGTTTTGACCCCAGGCTCCAACGGCAACCTGCATACATAGCCTCTGGACCTGCAGCTTCCCAGGAGTGCAAGAGACACACAGGCAACACCCTGTTGCCTTCTCGTATGAACTGTGCTCCATGGAGGTCCTGTTGCCTGGCAGTGGCCTAGGCCAGCACAGACCCTAGGGAGGCCTGGCCCAGCCTGGGATGGGCCGCGACCTAGCAGGGCAATGGGCAAGCCTGGAACTTGAGGCCAGGCTGCAGGCTCATTCCAGGTTGGGCCTGGTGCAGAGAGCCTTGAGCCAGGACCTACAGGGCGAATGCTCAGGCCAGTGGCTTCTCCCTGTAATCCATGTTCCTCACTCGGGCTGCTCTGCTTGTCAGACCCACACTCCCTAGAAGTGTGTTTCTGAGGCATTTGGACAGTTGGGAAGTGGAGGCTCTCCCAACATTGGAGGCCTGCCTTGAACATTGCTCTGCATACTAAGAGGATTCCCTGCACCTCTGGTGCTGGGGAGAGATTTTCTGCACACAGGAGTCATTGGCACACACAGTGTTTCCCCACGGAAAGTGGTGTCAAAAAGCTCCCTTACAGGAATGCAGGGCACTGTCCCTTTGAAGCCCTCAACGCAGCAGGCTGTCATGGACTCGGCTGCAGGCCTTTGTGGCTGCAGAGACTGCAGCTCCTCTGGAGGTTATGGGTCAATTTGCACTCCTCTTTGAGTAAATGAGGCTTGTGGGGTGAGCACCTTGCAAAGAGTGGCAAGCAGCCTGCTCCTTTTGGTGAGACGCACGTGTGGTGAGAGAGGCTTGGCAGCAGAGAAGAAGCAAGAGGGGCAGCCAGGGAGGGGATTTGCATGCAGCTTGGAGGTCCCAGATGTCCTGCTTCCCCACCAGGGAATGCTGGCGATGCCCATCAGGCCCTATTCACAAGTGGGCCCCCAGCTTCTGGATCTGCCCTGTCCCAGCCACGAAAACACACACAGGCCGAACCCTGAGCCCTGCTTAGGGTGACCTTTGCAGCCCAGGTGGTTGGAATGGCACAACTGTGTTAGGGGAGAGGAGGCCCGAGGAGGCCTTCAGGGAGCTGCCACAGCATAGCAGTGCTCCAGAAAAGGCACTCTCCTTTCTGTAGGCTGCATGCGCACTCGAGCTGCTGCTTGAGGCAGAGAGAGGACAGCTAGGCGATCCATGGCTGAAGGCAATGCAGAGAGATGTTTTGGTGGGGCGGTGGCTCCATCTGCTGGCTGACAAGCGTGGAAGGAGAAGCCTCATTCCCACTGAGTTCCGGAGGAAGTTTCCAAACATTAGGCACTCTGGGTGCACAAGCTAGGGAGTGCTACTGAGGACTTCCCTCTGGCAACAGAGTGGGCACCAAGGGCATCTGGGCTGGAGGGTGCTTGGAAGCCGCAGGGGAGCCATTGGGCACCCAGTGCTCTCTGATGGAGAACACTGCAGGCCCGAGCATCCATGAACTCCTCCAAGGCTTTGGAGGGGGAAAGTTGTCCTTAGCAGAAGGCTTCCTGCCTCGTGCAGCAGGCCTTTCTGGATGGCGAAGCTGCAGCTTCCTTGCAGGCTGCTGGTCCAGGGGCATGTGTCCCCTGGTCCAGAGTGCTGTAGGAGGAGCTCCTAGCAAGGGGAGCCAAGCACCTTGTTTCCTTGGCCTAGACTGGGCTGTGCACACAGAGGCCTGCCAGCAGTGAAGACAGCGCAGGCAGCAAGGGGATGTGTCAGGCAGATAAGAGGCAGCAGGAGTCCCACTTGAAAGTGGGGTCATGACTGTTTTGACCCCAGGCTCCAACGGCAACCTGCATACATAGCCTCTGGACCTGCAGCTTCCCAGGAGTGCAAGAGACACACAGGCAACACCCTGTTGCCTTCTCGTATGAACTGTGCTCCATGGAGGTCCTGTTGCCTGGCAGTGGCCTAGGCCAGCACAGACCCTAGGGAGGCCTGGCCCAGCCTGGGATGGGCCGCGACCTAGCAGGGCAATGGGCAAGCCTGGAACTTGAGGCCAGGCTGCAGGCTCATTCCAGGTTGGGCCTGGTGCAGAGAGCCTTCAGCCAGGACCTACAGGGCGAATGCTCAGGCCAGTGGCTTCTCCCTGTAATCCATGTTCCTCACTCGGGCTGCTCTGCTTGTCAGACCCACACTCCCTAGAAGTGTGTTTCTGAGGCATTTGGACAGTTGGGAAGTGGAGGCTCTCCCAACATTGGAGGCCTGCCTTGAACATTGTTCTGCATACTAAGAGGATTCCCTGCACCTCTGGTGCTGGGGAGAGATTTTCTGCACACAGGAGTCATTGGCACACACAGTGTTTCCCCACGGAAAGTGGTGTCAAAAAGCTCCCTTACAGGAATGCAGGGCACTGTCCCTTTGAAGCCCTCAACGCAGCAGGCTGTCATGGACTCGGCTGCAGGCCTTTGTGGCTGCAGAGACTGCAGCTCCTCTGGAGGTTATGGGTCAATTTGCACTCCTCTTTGAGTAAATGAGGCTTGTGGGGTGAGCACCTTGCAAAGAGTGGCAAGCAGCCTGCTCCTTTTGGTGAGACGCACGTGTGGTGAGAGAGGCTTGGCAGCAGAGAAGAAGCAAGAGGGGCAGCCAGGGAGGGGATTTGCATGCAGCTTGGAGGTCCCAGATGTCCTGCTTCCCCACCAGGGAATGCTGGCGATGCCCATCAGGCCCTATTCACAAGTGGGCCCCCAGCTTCTGGATCTGCCCTGTCCCAGCCACGAAAACACACACAGGCCGAACCCTGAGCCCTGCTTAGGGTGACCTTTGCAGCCCAGGTGGTTGGAATGGCACCACTGTGTTAGGGGAGAGGAGGCCCGAGGAGGCCTTCAGGGAGCTGCCACAGCATAGCAGTGCTCCAGAAAAGGCACTCTCCTTTCTGTAGGCTGCATGCACACTCGAGCTGCTGCTTGAGGCAGAGAGAGGACAGCTAGGCGATCCATGGCTGAAGGCAATGCAGAGAGATGTTTTGGTGGGGCGGTGGCTCCATCTGCTGGCTGACAAGCGTGGAAGGAGAAGCCTCATTCCCACTGAGTTCCAGAGGAAGTTTCCAAACATTAGGCACTCTGGGTGCACAAGCTAGGGAGTGCTACTGAGGACTTCCCTCTGGCAACAGAGTGGGCACCAAGGGCATCTGGGCTGGAGGGTGCTTGGAAGCCGCAGGGGAGCCATTGGGCACCCAGTGCTCTCTGATGGAGAACACTGCAGGCCCGAGCATCCATGAACTCCTCCAAGGCTTTGGAGGGGGAAAGTTGTCCTTAGCAGAAGGCTTCCTGCCTCGTGCAGCAGGCCTTTCTGGATGGCGAAGCTGCAGCTTCCTTGTAGGCTGCTGGTCCAGGGGCATGTGTCCCCTGGTCCAGAGTGCTGTAGGAGGAGCTCCTAGCAAGGGGAGCCAAGCACCTTGTTTCCTTGGCCTAGACTGGGCTGTGCACACAGAGGCCTGCCAGCAGTGAAGACAGCGCAGGCAGCAAGGGGAGGTGTCAGGCAGATAAGAGGCAGCAGGAGTCCCACTTGAAAGTGGGGTCATGACTGTTTTGACCCCAGGCTCCAACGGCAACCTGCATACATAGCCTCTGGACCTGCAGCTTCCCAGGAGTGCAAGAGACACACAGGCAACACCCTGTTGCCTTCTCGTATGAACTGTGCTCCATGGAGGTCCTGTTGCCTGGCAGTGGCCTAGGCCAGCACAGACCCTAGGGAGGCCTGGCCCAGCCTGGGATGGGCCGCGACCTAGCAGGGCAATGGGCAAGCCTGGAACTTGAGGCCAGGCTGCAGGCTCATTCCAGGTTGGGCCTGGTGCAGAGAGCCTTGAGCCAGGACCTACAGGGCGAATGCTCAGGCCAGTGGCTTCTCCCTGTAATCCATGTTCCTCACTCGGGCTGCTCTGCTTGTCAGACCCACACTCCCTAGAAGTGTGTTTCTGAGGCATTTGGACAGTTGGGAAGTGGAGGCTCTCCCAACATTGGAGGCCTGCCTTGAACATTGCTCTGCATACTAAGAGGATTCCCTGCACCTCTGGTGCTGGGGAGAGATTTTCTGCACACAGGAGTCATTGGCACACACAGTGTTTCCCCACGGAAAGTGGTGTCAAAAAGCTCCCTTACATGAATGCAGGGCACTGTCCCTTTGAAGCCCTCAACGCAGCAGGCTGTCATGGACTCGGCTGCAGGCCTTTGTGGCTGCAGAGACTGCAGCTCCTCTGGAGGTTATGGGTCAATTTGCACTCCTCTTTGAGTAAATGAGGCTTGTGGGGTGAGCACCTTGCAAAGAGTGGCAAGCAGCCTGCTCCTTTTGGTGAGACGCACGTGTGGTGAGAGAGGCTTGGCAGCAGAGAAGAAGCAAGAGGGGCAGCCAGGGAGGGGATTTGCATGCAGCTTGGAGGTCCCAGATGTCCTGCTTCCCCACCAGGGAATGCTGGCAATGCCCATCAGGCCCTATTCACAAGTGGGCCCCCAGCTTCTGGATCTGCCCTGTCCCAGCCACGAAAACACACACAGGCCGAACCCTGAGCCCTGCTTAGGGTGACCTTTGCAGCCCAGGTGCTTGGAATGGCACCACTGTGTTAGGGGAGAGGAGGCCCGAGGAGGCCTTCAGGGAGCTGCCACAGCATAGCAGTGCTCCAGAAAAGGCACTCTCCTTTCTGTAGGCTGCATGCGCACTCGAGCTGCTGCTTGAGGCAGAGAGAGGACAGCTAGGCGATCCATGGCTGAAGGCAATGCAGAGAGATGTTTTGGTGGGGCGGTGGCTCCATCTGCTGGCTGACAAGCGTGGAAGGAGAAGCCTCATTCCCACTGAGTTCCGGAGGAAGTTTCCAAACATTAGGCACTCTGGGTGCACAAGCTAGGGAGTGCTACTGAGGACTTCCCTCTGGCAACAGAGTGGGCACCAAGGGCATCTGGGCTGGAGGGTGCTTGGAAGCCGCAGGGGAGCCATTGGGCACCCAGTGCTCTCTGATGGAGAACACTGCAGGCCCGAGCATCCATGAACTCCTCCAAGGCTTTGGAGGGGGAAAGTTGTCCTTAGCAGAAGGCTTCCTGCCTCGTGCAGCAGGCCTTTCTGGATGGCGAAGCTGCAGCTTCCTTGCAGGCTGCTGGTCCAGGGGCATGTGTCCCCTGGTCCAGAGTGCTGTAGGAGGAGCTCCTAGCAAGGGGAGCCAAGCACCTTGTTTCCTTGGCCTAGACTGGGCTGTGCACACAGAGGCCTGCCAGCAGTGAAGACAGCGCAGGCAGCAAGGGGATGTGTCAGGCAGATAAGAGGCAGCAGGAGTCCCACTTGAAAGTGGGGTCATGACTGTTTTGACCCCAGGCTCCAACGGCAACCTGCATACATAGCCTCTGGACCTGCAGCTTCCCAGGAGTGCAAGAGACACACAGGCAACACCCTGTTGCCTTCTCGTATGAACTGTGCTCCATGGAGGTCCTGTTGCCTGGCAGTGGCCTAGGCCAGCACAGACCCTAGGGAGGCCTGGCCCAGCCTGGGATGGGCCGCGACCTAGCAGGGCAATGGGCAAGCCTGGAACTTGAGGCCAGGCTGCAGGCTCATTCCAGGTTGGGCCTGGTGCAGAGAGCCTTCAGCCAGGACCTACAGGGCGAATGCTCAGGCCAGTGGCTTCTCCCTGTAATCCATGTTCCTCACTCGGGCTGCTCTGCTTGTCAGACCCACACTCCCTAGAAGTGTGTTTCTGAGGCATTTGGACAGTTGGGAAGTGGAGGCTCTCCCAACATTGGAGGCCTGCCTTGAACATTGCTCTGCATACTAAGAGGATTCCCTGCACCTCTGGTGCTGGGGAGAGATTTTCTGCACACAGGAGTCATTGGCACACACAGTGTTTCCCCACGGAAAGTGGTGTCAAAAAGCTCCCTTACAGGAATGCAGGGCACTGTCCCTTTGAAGCCCTCAACGCAGCAGGCTGTCATGGACTCGGCTGCAGGCCTTTGTGGCTGCAGAGACTGCAGCTCCTCTGGAGGTTATGGGTCAATTTGCACTCCTCTTTGAGTAAATGAGGCTTGTGGGGTGAGCACCTTGCAAAGAGTGGCAAGCAGCCTGCTCCTTTTGGTGAGACGCACGTGTGGTGAGAGAGGCTTGGCAGCAGAGAAGAAGCAAGAGGGGCAGCCAGGGAGGGGATTTGCATGCAGCTTGGAGGTCCCAGATGTCCTGCTTCCCCACCAGGGAATGCTGGCGATGCCCATCAGGCCCTATTCACAAGTGGGCCCCCAGCTTCTGGATCTGCCCTGTCCCAGCCACGAAAACACACACAGGCCGAACCCTGAGCCCTGCTTAGGGTGACCTTTGCAGCCCAGGTGGTTGGAATGGCACCACTGTGTTAGGGGAGAGGAGGCCCGAGGAGGCCTTCAGGGAGCTGCCACAGCATAGCAGTGCTCCAGAAAAGGCACTCTCCTTTCTGTAGGCTGCATGCACACTCGAGCTGCTGCTTGAGGCAGAGAGAGGACAGCTAGGCGATCCATGGCTGAAGGCAATGCAGAGAGATGTTTTGGTGGGGCGGTGGCTCCATCTGCTGGCTGACAAGCGTGGAAGGAGAAGCCTCATTCCCACTGAGTTCCAGAGGAAGTTTCCAAACATTAGGCACTCTGGGTGCACAAGCTAGGGAGTGCTACTGAGGACTTCCCTCTGGCAACAGAGTGGGCACCAAGGGCATCTGGGCTGGAGGGTGCTTGGAAGCCGCAGGGGAGCCATTGGGCACCCAGTGCTCTCTGATGGAGAACACTGCAGGCCCGAGCATCCATGAACTCCTCCAAGGCTTTGGAGGGGGAAAGTTGTCCTTAGCAGAAGGCTTCCTGCCTCGTGCAGCAGGCCTTTCTGGATGGCGAAGCTGCAGCTTCCTTGTAGGCTGCTGGTCCAGGGGCATGTGTCCCCTGGTCCAGAGTGCTGTAGGAGGAGCTCCTAGCAAGGGGAGCCAAGCACCTTGTTTCCTTGGCCTAGACTGGGCTGTGCACACAGAGGCCTGCCAGCAGTGAAGACAGCGCAGGCAGCAAGGGGAGGTGTCAGGCAGATAAGAGGCAGCAGGAGTCCCACTTGAAAGTGGGGTCATGACTGTTTTGACCCCAGGCTCCAACGGCAACCTGCATACATAGCCTCTGGACCTGCAGCTTCCCAGGAGTGCAAGAGACACACAGGCAACACCCTGTTGCCTTCTCGTATGAACTGTGCTCCATGGAGGTCCTGTTGCCTGGCAGTGGCCTAGGCCAGCACAGACCCTAGGGAGGCCTGGCCCAGCCTGGGATGGGCCGCGACCTAGCAGGGCAATGGGCAAGCCTGGAACTTGAGGCCAGGCTGCAGGCTCATTCCAGGTTGGGCCTGGTGCAGAGAGCCTTGAGCCAGGACCTACAGGGCGAATGCTCAGGCCAGTGGCTTCTCCCTGTAATCCATGTTCCTCACTCGGGCTGCTCTGCTTGTCAGACCCACACTCCCTAGAAGTGTGTTTCTGAGGCATTTGGACAGTTGGGAAGTGGAGGCTCTCCCAACATTGGAGGCCTGCCTTGAACATTGCTCTGCATACTAAGAGGATTCCCTGCACCTCTGGTGCTGGGGAGAGATTTTCTGCACACAGGAGTCATTGGCACACACAGTGTTTCCCCACGGAAAGTGGTGTCAAAAAGCTCCCTTACAGGAATGCAGGGCACTGTCCCTTTGAAGCCCTCAACGCAGCAGGCTGTCATGGACTCGGCTGCAGGCCTTTGTGGCTGCAGAGACTGCAGCTCCTCTGGAGGTTATGGGTCAATTTGCACTCCTCTTTGAGTAAATGAGGCTTGTGGGGTGAGCACCTTGCAAAGAGTGGCAAGCAGCCTGCTCCTTTTGGTGAGACGCACATGTGGTGAGAGAGGCTTGGCAGCAGAGAAGAAGCAAGAGGGGCAGCCAGGGAGGGGATTTGCATGCAGCTTGGAGGTCCCAGGTGTCCTGCTTCCCCACCAGGGAATGCTGGCGATGCCCATCAGGCCCTATTCACAAGTGGGCCCCCAGCTTCTGGATCTGCCCTGTCCCAGCCACGAAAACACACACAGGCCGAACCCTGAGCCCTGCTTAGGGTGACCTTTGCAGCCCAGGTGGTTGGATTGGCACAACTGTGTTAGGGGAGAGGAGGCCCGAGGAGGCCTTCAGGGAGCTGCCACAGCATAGCAGTGCTCCAGAAAAGGCACTCTCCTTTCTGTAGGCTGCATGCGCACTCGAGCTGCTGCTTGAGGCAGAGAGAGGACAGCTAGGCGATCCATGGCTGAAGGCAATGCAGAGAGATGTTTTGGTGGGGCGGTGGCTCCATCTGCTGGCTGACAAGCGTGGAAGGAGAAGCCTCATTCCCACTGAGTTCCGGAGGAAGTTTCCAAACATTAGGCACTCTGGGTGCACAAGCTAGGGAGTGCTACTGAGGACTTCCCTCTGGCAACAGAGTGGGCACCAAGGGCATCTGGGCTGGAGGGTGCTTGGAAGCCGCAGGGGAGCCATTGGGCACCCAGTGCTCTCTGATGGAGAACACTGCAGGCCCGAGCATCCATGAACTCCTCCAAGGCTTTGGAGGGGGAAAGTTGTCCTTAGCAGAAGGCTTCCTGCCTCGTGCAGCAGGCCTTTCTGGATGGCGAAGCTGCAGCTTCCTTGCAGGCTGCTGGTCCAGGGGCATGTGTCCCCTGGTCCAGAGTGCTGTAGGAGGAGCTCCTAGCAAGGGGAGCCAAGCACCTTGTTTCCTTGGCCTAGACTGGGCTGTGCACACAGAGGCCTGCCAGCAGTGAAGACAGCGCAGGCAGCAAGGGGATGTGTCAGGCAGATAAGAGGCAGCAGGAGTCCCACTTGAAAGTGGGGTCATGACTGTTTTGAACCCAGGCTCCAACGGCAACCTGCATACATAGCCTCTGGACCTGCAGCTTCCCAGGAGTGCAAGAGACACACAGGCAACACCCTGTTGCCTTCTCGTATGAACTGTGCTCCATGGAGGTCCTGTTGCGTGGCAGTGGCCTAGGCCAGCACAGACCCTAGGGAGGCCTGGCCCAGCCTGGGATGGGCCGCGACCTAGCAGGGCATTGGGCAAGCCTGGAACTTGAGGCCAGGCTGCAGGCTCATTCCAGGTTGGGCCTGGTGCAGAGAGCCTTGAGCCAGGACCTACAGGGCGAATGCTCAGGCCAGTGGCTTCTCCCTGTAATCCATGTTCCTCACTCGGGCTGCTCTGCTTGTCAGACCCACACTCCCTAGAAGTGTGTTTCTGAGGCATTTGGACAGTTGGGAAGTGGAGGCTCTCCCAACATTGGAGGCCTGCCTTGAACATTGCTCTGCATACTAAGAGGATTCCCTGCACCTCTGGTGCTGGGGAGAGATTTTCTGCACACAGGAGTCATTGGCACACACAGTGTTTCCCCACGGAAAGTGGTGTCAAAAAGCTCCCTTACAGGAATGCAGGGCACTGTCCCTTTGAAGCCCTCAATGCAGCAGGCTGTCATGGACTCGGCTGCAGGCCTTTGTGGCTGCAGAGACTGCAGCTCCTCTGGAGGTTATGGGTCAATTTGCACTCCTCTTTGAGTAAATGAGGCTTGTGGGGTGAGCACCTTGCAAAGAGTGGCAAGCAGCCTGCTCCTTTTGGTGAGACGCACGTGTGGTGAGAGAGGCTTGGCAGCAGAGAAGAAGCAAGAGGGGCAGCCAGGGAGGGGATTTGCATGCAGCTTGGAGGTCCCAGATGTCCTGCTTCCCCACCAGGGAATGCTGGCGATGCCCATCAGGCCCTATTCACAAGTGGGCCCCCAGCTTCTGGATCTGCCCTGTCCCAGCCACGAAAACACACACAGGCCGAACCCTGAGCCCTGCTTAGGGTGACCTTTGCAGCCCAGGTGGTTGGAATGGCACAACTGTGTTAGGGGAGAGGAGGCCCGAGGAGGCCTTCAGGGAGCTGCCACAGCATAGCAGTGCTCCAGAAAAGGCACTCTCCTTTCTGTAGGCTGCATGCACACTCGAGCTGCTGCTTGAGGCAGAGAGAGGACAGCTAGGCGATCCATGGCTGAAGGCAATGCAGAGAGATGTTTTGGTGGGGCGGTGGCTCCATCTGCTGGCTGACAAGCGTGGAAGGAGAAGCCTCATTCCCACTGAGTTCCAGAGGAAGTTTCCAAACATTAGGCACTCTGGGTGCACAAGCTAGGGAGTGCTACTGAGGACTTCCCTCTGGCAACAGAGTGGGCACCAAGGGCATCTGGGCTGGAGGGTGCTTGGAAGCCGCAGGGGAGCCATTGGGCACCCAGTGCTCTCTGATGGAGAACACTGCAGGCCCGAGCATCCATGAACTCCTCCAAGGCTTTGGAGGGGGAAAGTTGTCCTTAGCAGAAGGCTTCCTGCCTCGTGCAGCAGGCCTTTCTGGATGGCGAAGCTGCAGCTTCCTTGTAGGCTGCTGGTCCAGGGGCATGTGTCCCCTGGTCCAGAGTGCTGTAGGAGGAGCTCCTAGCAAGGGGAGCCAAGCACCTTGTTTCCTTGGCCTAGACTGGGCTGTGCACACAGAGGCCTGCCAGCAGTGAAGACAGCGCAGGCAGCAAGGGGATGTGTCAGGCAGATAAGAGGCAGCAGGAGTCCCACTTGAAAGTGGGGTCATGACTGTTTTGACCCCAGGCTCCAACGGCAACCTGCATACATAGCCTCTGGACCTGCAGCTTCCCAGGAGTGCAAGAGACACACAGGCAACACCCTGTTGCCTTCTCGTATGAACTGTGCTCCATGGAGGTCCTGTTGCCTGGCAGTGGCCTAGGCCAGCACAGACCCTAGGGAGGCCTGGCCCAGCCTGGGATGGGCCGCGACCTAGCAGGGCAATGGGCAAGCCTGGAACTTGAGGCCAGGCTGCAGGCTCATTCCAGGTTGGGCCTGGTGCAGAGAGCCTTGAGCCAGGACCTACAGGGCGAATGCTCAGGCCAGTGGCTTCTCCCTGTAATCCATGTTCCTCACTCGGGCTGCTCTGCTTGTCAGACCCACACTCCCTAGAAGTGTGTTTCTGAGGCATTTGGACAGTTGGGAAGTGGAGGCTCTCCCAACATTGGAGGCCTGCCTTGAACATTGCTCTGCATACTAAGAGGATTCCCTGCACCTCTGGTGCTGGGGAGAGATTTTCTGCACACAGGAGTCATTGGCACACACAGTGTTTCCCCACGGAAAGTGGTGTCAAAAAGCTCCCTTACAGGAATGCAGGGCACTGTCCCTTTGAAGCCCTCAATGCAGCAGGCTGTCATGGACTCGGCTGCAGGCCTTTGTGGCTGCAGAGACTGCAGCTCCTCTGGAGGTTATGGGTCAATTTGCACTCCTCTTTGAGTAAATGAGGCTTGTGGGGTGAGCACCTTGCAAAGAGTGGCAAGCAGCCTGCTCCTTTTGGTGAGACGCACGTGTGGTGAGAGAGGCTTGGCAGCAGAGAAGAAGCAAGAGGGGCAGCCAGGGAGGGGATTTGCATGCAGCTTGGAGGTCCCAGATGTCCTGCTTCCCCACCAGGGAATGCTGGCGATGCCCATCAGGCCCTATTCACAAGTGGGCCCCCAGCTTCTGGATCTGCCCTGTCCCAGCCACGAAAACACACACAGGCCGAACCCTGAGCCCTGCTTAGGGTGACCTTTGCAGCCAATGTGGTTGGAATGGCACAACTGTGTTAGGGGAGAGGAGGCCCGAGGAGGCTTTCAGGGAGCTGCCACAGCATAGCAGTGCTCCAGAAAAGGCACTCTCCTTTCTGTAGGCTGCATGCACACTCGAGCTGCTGCTTGAGGCAGAGAGAGGACAGCTAGGCGATCCATGGCTGAAGGCAATGCAGAGAGATGTTTTGGTGGGGCGGTGGCTCCATCTGCTGGCTGACAAGCGTGGAAGGAGAAGCCTCATTCCCACTGAGTTCCGGAGGAAGTTTCCAAACATTAGGCACTCTGGGTGCACAAGCTAGGGAGTGTTACTGAGGACTTCCCTCTGGCAACAGAGTGGGCACCAAGGGCATCTGGGCTGGAGGGTGCTTGGAAGCCGCAGGGGAGCCATTGGGCACCCAGTGCTCTCTGATGGAGAACACTGCAGGCCCGAGCATCCATGAACTCCTCCAAGGCTTTGGAGGGGGAAAGTTGTCCTTAGCAGAAGGCTTCCTGCCTCGTGCAGCAGGCCTTTCTGGATGGCGAAGCTGCAGCTTCCTTGCAGGCTGCTGGTCTAGGGGCATGTGTCCCCTGGTCCAGAGTGCTGTAGGAGGAGCTCCTAGCAAGGGGAGCCAAGCACCTTGTTTCCTTGGCCTAGACTGGGCTGTGCACACAGAGGCCTGCCAGCAGTGAAGACAGCGCAGGCAGCAAGGGGATGTGTCAGGCGGATAAGAGGCAGCAGGAGTCCCACTTGAAAGTGGGGTCATGACTGTTTTGACCCCAGGCTCCAACGGCAACCTGCATACATAGCCTCTGGACCTGCAGCTTCCCAGGAGTGCAAGAGACACACAGGCAACACCCTGTTGCCTTCTCGTATGAACTGTGCTCCATGGAGGTCCTGTTGCCTGGCAGTGGCCTAGGCCAGCACAGACCCTAGGGAGGCCTGGCCCAGCCTGGGATGGGCCGCGACCTAGCAGGGCAATGGGCAAGCCTGGAACTTGAGGCCAGGCTGCAGGCTCATTCCAGGTTGGGCCTGGTGCAGAGAGCCTTGAGCCAGGACCTACAGGGCGAATGCTCAGGCCAGTGGCTTCTCCCTGTAATCCATGTTCCTCACTCGGGCTGCTCTGCTTGTCAGACCCACACTCCCTAGAAGTGTGTTTCTGAGGCATTTGGACAGTTGGGAAGTGGAGGCTCTCCCAAAATTGGAGGCCTGCCTTGAACATTGCTCTGCATACTAAGAGGATTCCCTGCACCTCTGGTGCTGGGGAGAGATTTTCTGCACACAGGAGTCATTGGCACACACAGTGTTTCCCCACGGAAAGTGGTGTCAAAAAGCTCCCTTACAGGAATGCAGGGCACTGTCCCTTTGAAGCCCTCAACGCAGCAGGCTGTCATGGACTCGGCTGCAGGCCTTTGTGGCTGCAGAGACTGCAGCTCCTCTGGAGGTTATGGGTCAATTTGCACTCCTCTTTGAGTAAATGAGGCTTGTGGGGTGAGCACCTTGCAAAGAGT
This sequence comes from Hippopotamus amphibius kiboko, assembly GCF_030028045.1. NCBI lineage: Eukaryota > Metazoa > Chordata > Mammalia > Artiodactyla > Hippopotamidae > Hippopotamus > Hippopotamus amphibius. The sequence goes on from NW_026648297.1 coordinate 201,122, forward strand.
GGCAAGCAGCCTGCTCCTTTTGGTGAGACGCACATGTGGTGAGAGAGGCTTGGCAGCAGAGAAGAAGCAAGAGGGGCAGCCAGGGAGGGGATTTGCATGCAGCTTGGAGGTCCCAGGTGTCCTGCTTCCCCACCAGGGAATGCTGGCGATGCCCATCAGGCCCTATTCACAAGTGGGCCCCCAGCTTCTGGATCTGCCCTGTCCCAGCCACGAAAACACACACAGGCCGAACCCTGAGCCCTGCTTAGGGTGACCTTTGCAGCCCAGGTGGTTGGATTGGCACAACTGTGTTAGGGGAGAGGAGGCCCGAGGAGGCCTTCAGGGAGCTGCCACAGCATAGCAGTGCTCCAGAAAAGGCACTCTCCTTTCTGTAGGCTGCATGCGCACTCGAGCTGCTGCTTGAGGCAGAGAGAGGACAGCTAGGCGATCCATGGCTGAAGGCAATGCAGAGAGATGTTTTGGTGGGGCGGTGGCTCCATCTGCTGGCTGACAAGCGTGGAAGGAGAAGCCTCATTCCCACTGAGTTCCGGAGGAAGTTTCCAAACATTAGGCACTCTGGGTGCACAAGCTAGGGAGTGCTACTGAGGACTTCCCTCTGGCAACAGAGTGGGCACCAAGGGCATCTGGGCTGGAGGGTGCTTGGAAGCCGCAGGGGAGCCATTGGGCACCCAGTGCTCTCTGATGGAGAACACTGCAGGCCCGAGCATCCATGAACTCCTCCAAGGCTTTGGAGGGGGAAAGTTGTCCTTAGCAGAAGGCTTCCTGCCTCGTGCAGCAGGCCTTTCTGGATGGCGAAGCTGCAGCTTCCTTGCAGGCTGCTGGTCCAGGGGCATGTGTCCCCTGGTCCAGAGTGCTGTAGGAGGAGCTCCTAGCAAGGGGAGCCAAGCACCTTGTTTCCTTGGCCTAGACTGGGCTGTGCACACAGAGGCCTGCCAGCAGTGAAGACAGCGCAGGCAGCAAGGGGATGTGTCAGGCAGATAAGAGGCAGCAGGAGTCCCACTTGAAAGTGGGGTCATGACTGTTTTGACCCCAGGCTCCAACGGCAACCTGCATACATAGCCTCTGGACCTGCAGCTTCCCAGGAGTGCAAGAGACACACAGGCAACACCCTGTTGCCTTCTCGTATGAACTGTGCTCCATGGAGGTCCTGTTGCGTGGCAGTGGCCTAGGCCAGCACAGACCCTAGGGAGGCCTGGCCCAGCCTGGGATGGGCCGCGACCTAGCAGGGCATTGGGCAAGCCTGGAACTTGAGGCCAGGCTGCAGGCTCATTCCAGGTTGGGCCTGGTGCAGAGAGCCTTGAGCCAGGACCTACAGGGCGAATGCTCAGGCCAGTGGCTTCTCCCTGTAATCCATGTTCCTCACTCGGGCTGCTCTGCTTGTTCGACCCACACTCATTAGAAGTGTGTTTCTGAGGCATTTGGACAGTTGGGAAGTGGAGGCTCTCCCAACATTGGAGGCCTGCCTTGAACATTGCTCTGCATACTAAGAGGATTCCCTGCACCTCTGGTGCTGGGGAGAGATTTTCTGCACACAGGAGTCATTGGCACACACAGTGTTTCCCCACGGAAAGTGGTGTCAAAAAGCTCCCTTACAGGAATGCAGGGCACTGTCCCTTTGAAGCCCTCAATGCAGCAGGCTGTCATGGACTCGGCTGCAGGCCTTTGTGGCTGCAGAGACTGCAGCTCCTCTGGAGGTTATGGGTCAATTTGCACTCCTCTTTGAGTAAATGAGGCTTGTGGGGTGAGCACCTTGCAAAGAGTGGCAAGCAGCCTGCTCCTTTTGGTGAGACGCACGTGTGGTGAGAGAGGCTTGGCAGCAGAGAAGAAGCAAGAGGGGCAGCCAGGGAGGGGATTTGCATGCAGCTTGGAGGTCCCAGATGTCCTGCTTCCCCACCAGGGAATGCTGGCGATGCCCATCAGGCCCTATTCACAAGTGGGCCCCCAGCGTCTGGATCTGCCCTGTCCCAGCCACGAAAACACACACAGGCCGAACCCTGAGCCCTGCTTAGGGTGACCTTTGCAGCCAAGGTGGTTGGAATGGCACAACTGTGTTAGGGGAGAGGAGGCCCGAGGAGGCCTTCAGGGAGCTGCCACAGCATAGCAGTGCTCCAGAAAAGGCACTCTCCTTTCTGTAGGCTGCATGCACACTCGAGCTGCTGCTTGAGGCAGAGAGAGGACAGCTAGGCGATCCATGGCTGAAGGCAATGCAGAGAGATGTTTTGGTGGGGCGGTGGCTCCATCTGCTGGCTGACAAGCGTGGAAGGAGAAGCCTCATTCCCACTGAGTTCCGGAGGAAGTTTCCAAACATTAGGCACTCTGGGTGCACAAGCTAGGGAGTGTTACTGAGGACTTCCCTCTGGCAACAGAGTGGGCACCAAGGGCATCTGGGCTGGAGGGTGCTTGGAAGCCGCAGGGGAGCCATTGGGCACCCAGTGCTCTCTGATGGAGAACACTGCAGGCCCGAGCATCCATGAACTCCTCCAAGGCTTTGGAGGGGGAAAGTTGTCCTTAGCAGAAGGCTTCCTGCCTCGTGCAGCAGGCCTTTCTGGATGGCGAAGCTGCAGCTTCCTTGCAGGCTGCTGGTCTAGGGGCATGTGTCCCCTGGTCCAGAGTGCTGTAGGAGGAGCTCCTAGCAAGGGGAGCCAAGCACCTTGTTTCCTTGGCCTAGACTGGGCTGTGCACACAGAGGCCTGCCAGCAGTGAAGACAGCGCAGGCAGCAAGGGGATGTGTCAGGCAGATAAGAGGCAGCAGGAGTCCCACTTGAAAGTGGGGTCATGACTGTTTTGACCCCAGGCTCCAACGGCAACCTGCATACATAGCCTCTGGACCTGCAGCTTCCCAGGAGTGCAAGAGACACACAGGCAACACCCTGTTGCCTTCTCGTATGAACTGTGCTCCATGGAGGTCCTGTTGCCTGGCTTGGCCTAGGCCAGCACAGACCCTAGGGAGGCCTGGCCCAGCCTGGGATGGGCCGCGACCTAGCAGGGCAATGGGCAAGCCTGGAACTTGAGGCCAGGCTGCAGGCTCATTCCAGGTTGGGCCTGGTGCAGAGAGCCTTGAGCCAGGACCTACAGGGCGAATGCTCAGGCCAGTGGCTTCTCCCTGTAATCCATGTTCCTCACTCGGGCTGCTCTGCTTGTCAGACCCACACTCCCTAGAAGTGTGTTTCTGAGGCATTTGGACAGTTGGGAAGTGGAGGCTCTCCCAACATTGGAGGCCTGCCTTGAACATTGTTCTGCATACTAAGAGGATTCCCTGCACCTCTGGTGCTGGGGAGAGATTTTCTGCACACAGGAGTCATTGGCACACACAGTGTTTCCCCACGGAAAGTGGTGTCAAAAAGCTCCCTTACAGGAATGCAGGGCACTGTCCCTTTGAAGCCCTCAACGCAGCAGGCTGTCATGGACTCGGCTGCAGGCCTTTGTGGCTGCAGAGACTGCAGCTCCTCTGGAGGTTATGGGTCAATTTGCACTCCTCTTTGAGTAAATGAGGCTTGTGGGGTGAGCACCTTGCAAAGAGTGGCAAGCAGCCTGCTCCTTTTGGTGAGACGCACGTGTGGTGAGAGAGGCTTGGCAGCAGAGAAGAAGCAAGAGGGGCAGCCAGGGAGGGGATTTGCATGCAGCTTGGAGGTCCCAGATGTCCTGCTTCCCCACCAGGGAATGCTGGCGATGCCCATCAGGCCCTATTCACAAGTGGGCCCCCAGCGTCTGGATCTGCCCTGTCCCAGCCACGAAAACACACACAGGCCGAACCCTGAGCCCTGCTTAGGGTGACCTTTGCGACCCAGGTGGTTGGAGTGGCACAACTGTGTTAGGGGAGAGGAGGCCCGAGGAGGCCTTCAGGGAGCTGCCACAGCATAGCAGTGCTCCAGAAAAGGCACTCTCCTTTCTGTAGGCTGCATGCACACTCGAGCTGCTGCTTGAGGCAGAGAGAGGACAGCTAGGCGATCCATGGCTGAAGGCAATGCAGAGAGATGTTTTGGTGGGGCGGTGGCTCCATCTGCTGGCTGACAAGCGTGGAAGGAGAAGCCTCATTCCCACTGAGTTCCGGAGGAAGTTTCCAAACATTAGGCACTCTGGGTGCACAAGCTAGGGAGTGCTACTGAGGACTTCCCTCTGGCAACAGAGTGGGCACCAAGGGCATCTGGGCTGGAGGGTGCTTGGAAGCCGCAGGGGAGCCATTGGGCACCCAGTGCTCTCTGATGGAGAACACTGCAGGCCCGAGCATCCATGAACTCCTCCAAGGCTTTGGAGGGGGAAAGTTGTCCTTAGCAGAAGGCTTCCTGCCTCGTGCAGCAGGCCTTTCTGGATGGCGAAGCTGCAGCTTCCTTGCAGGCTGCTGGTCCAGGGGCATGTGTCCCCTGGTCCAGAGTGCTGTAGGAGGAGCCCCTAGCAAGGGGAGCCAAGCACCTTGTTTCCTTGGCCTAGACTGGGCTGTGCACACAGAGGCCTGCCAGCAGTGAAGACAGCGCAGGCAGCAAGGGGATGTGTCAGGCAGATAAGAGGCAGCAGGAGTCCCACTTGAAAGTGGGGTCATGACTGTTTTGACCCCAGGCTCCAACGGCAACCTGCATACATAGCCTCTGGACCTGCAGCTTCCCAGGAGTGCAAGAGACACACAGGCAACACCCTGTTGCCTTCTCGTATGAACTGTGCTCCATGGAGGTCCTGTTGCCTGGCAGTGGCCTAGGCCAGCACAGACCCTAGGGAGGCCTGGCCCAGCCTGGGATGGGCCGCGACCTAGCAGGGCAATGGGCAAGCCTGGAACCTGAGGCCAGGCTGCAGGCTCATTCCAGGTTGGGCCTGGTGCAGAGAGCCTTCAGCCAGGACCTACAGGGCGAATGCTCAGGCCAGTGGCTTCTCCCTGTAATCCATGTTCCTCACTCGGGCTGCTCTGCTTGTCAGACCCACACTCCCTAGAAGTGTGTTTCTGAGGCATTTGGACAGTTGGGAAGTGGAGGCTCTCCCAACATTGGAGGTCTGCCTTGAACATTGCTCTGCATACTAAGAGGATTCCCTGCACCTCTGGTGCTGGGGAGAGATTTTCTGCACACAGGAGTCATTGGCACACACAGTGTTTCCCCACGGAAAGTGGTGTCAAAAAGCTCCCTTACAGGAATGCAGGGCACTGTCCCTTTGAAGCCCTCAATGCAGCAGGCTGTCATGGACTCGGCTGCAGGCCTTTGTGGCTGCAGAGACTGCAGCTCCTCTGGAGGTTATGGGTCAATTTGCACTCCTCTTTGAGTAAATGAGGCTTGTGGGGTGAGCACCTTGCAAAGAGTGGCAAGCAGCCTGCTCCTTTTGGTGAGACGCACGTGTGGTGAGAGAGGCTTGGCAGCAGAGAAGAAGCAAGAGGGGCAGCCAGGGAGGGGATTTGCATGCAGCTTGGAGGTCCCAGATGTCCTGCTTCCCCACCAGGGAATGCTGGCGATGCCCATCAGGCCCTATTCACAAGTGGGCCCCCAGCGTCTGGATCTGCCCTGTCCCAGCCACGAAAACACACACAGGCCGAACCCTGAGCCCTGCTTAGGGTGACCTTTGCAGCCAATGTGGTTGGAATGGCACAACTGTGTTAGGGGAGAGGAGGCCCGAGGAGGCCTTCAGGGAGCTGCCACAGCATAGCAGTGCTCCAGAAAAGGCACTCTCCTTTCTGTAGGCTGCATGCACACTCGAGCTGCTGCTTGAGGCAGAGAGAGGACAGCTAGGCGATCCATGGCTGAAGGCAATGCAGAGAGATGTTTTGGTGGGGCGGTGGCTCCATCTGCTGGCTGACAAGCGTGGAAGGAGAAGCCTCATTCCCACTGAGTTCCGGAGGAAGTTTCCAAACATTAGGCACTCTGGGTGCACAAGCTAGGGAGTGTTACTGAGGACTTCCCTCTGGCAACAGAGTGGGCACCAAGGGCATCTGGGCTGGAGGGTGCTTGGAAGCCGCAGGGGAGCCATTGGGCACCCAGTGCTCTCTGATGGAGAACACTGCAGGCCCGAGCATCCATGAACTCCTCCAAGGCTTTGGAGGGGGAAAGTTGTCCTTAGCAGAAGGCTTCCTGCCTCGTGCAGCAGGCCTTTCTGGATGGCGAAGCTGCAGCTTCCTTGCAGGCTGCTGGTCTAGGGGCATGTGTCCCCTGGTCCAGAGTGCTGTAGGAGGAGCTCCTAGCAAGGGGAGCCAAGCACCTTGTTTCCTTGGCCTAGACTGGGCTGTGCACACAGAGGCCTGCCAGCAGTGAAGACAGCGCAGGCAGCAAGGGGATGTGTCAGGCAGATAAGAGGCAGCAGGAGTCCCACTTGAAAGTGGGGTCATGACTGTTTTGACCCCAGGCTCCAACGGCAACCTGCATACATAGCCTCTGGACCTGCAGCTTCCCAGGAGTGCAAGAGACACACAGGCAACACCCTGTTGCCTTCTCGTATGAACTGTGCTCCATGGAGGTCCTGTTGCCTGGCTTGGCCTAGGCCAGCACAGACCCTAGGGAGGCCTGGCCCAGCCTGGGATGGGCCGCGACCTAGCAGGGCAATGGGCAAGCCTGGAACTTGAGGCCAGGCTGCAGGCTCATTCCAGGTTGGGCCTGGTGCAGAGAGCCTTGAGCCAGGACCTACAGGGCGAATGCTCAGGCCAGTGGCTTCTCCCTGTAATCCATGTTCCTCACTCGGGCTGCTCTGCTTGTCAGACCCACACTCCCTAGAAGTGTGTTTCTGAGGCATTTGGACAGTTGGGAAGTGGAGGCTCTCCCAACATTGGAGGCCTGCCTTGAACATTGTTCTGCATACTAAGAGGATTCCCTGCACCTCTGGTGCTGGGGAGAGATTTTCTGCACACAGGAGTCATTGGCACACACAGTGTTTCCCCACGGAAAGTGGTGTCAAAAAGCTCCCTTACAGGAATGCAGGGCACTGTCCCTTTGAAGCCCTCAACGCAGCAGGCTGTCATGGACTCGGCTGCAGGCCTTTGTGGCTGCAGAGACTGCAGCTCCTCTGGAGGTTATGGGTCAATTTGCACTCCTCTTTGAGTAAATGAGGCTTGTGGGGTGAGCACCTTGCAAAGAGTGGCAAGCAGCCTGCTCCTTTTGGTGAGACGCACGTGTGGTGAGAGAGGCTTGGCAGCAGAGAAGAAGCAAGAGGGGCAGCCAGGGAGGGGATTTGCATGCAGCTTGGAGGTCCCAGATGTCCTGCTTCCCCACCAGGGAATGCTGGCGATGCCCATCAGGCCCTATTCACAAGTGGGCCCCCAGCGTCTGGATCTGCCCTGTCCCAGCCACGAAAACACACACAGGCCGAACCCTGAGCCCTGCTTAGGGTGACCTTTGCGACCCAGGTGGTTGGAGTGGCACAACTGTGTTAGGGGAGAGGAGGCCCGAGGAGGCCTTCAGGGAGCTGCCACAGCATAGCAGTGCTCCAGAAAAGGCACTCTCCTTTCTGTAGGCTGCATGCACACTCGAGCTGCTGCTTGAGGCAGAGAGAGGACAGCTAGGCGATCCATGGCTGAAGGCAATGCAGAGAGATGTTTTGGTGGGGCGGTGGCTCCATCTGCTGGCTGACAAGCGTGGAAGGAGAAGCCTCATTCCCACTGAGTTCCGGAGGAAGTTTCCAAACATTAGGCACTCTGGGTGCACAAGATAGGGAGTGCTACTGAGGACTTCCCTCTGGCAACAGAGTGGGCACCAAGGGCATCTGGGCTGGAGGGTGCTTGGAAGCCGCAGGGGAGCCATTGGGCACCCAGTGCTCTCTGATGGAGAACACTGCAGGCCCGAGCATCCATGAACTCCTCCAAGGCTTTGGAGGGGGAAAGTTGTCCTTAGCAGAAGGCTTCCTGCCTCGTGCAGCAGGCCTTTCTGGATGGCGAAGCTGCAGCTTCCTTGCAGGCTGCTGGTCCAGGGGCATGTGTCCCCTGGTCCAGAGTGCTGTAGGAGGAGCCCCTAGCAAGGGGAGCCAAGCACCTTGTTTCCTTGGCCTAGACTGGGCTGTGCACACAGAGGCCTGCCAGCAGTGAAGACAGCGCAGGCAGCAAGGGGATGTGTCAGGCAGATAAGAGGCAGCAGGAGTCCCACTTGAAAGTGGGGTCATGACTGTTTTGACCCCAGGCTCCAACGGCAACCTGCATACATAGCCTCTGGACCTGCAGCTTCCCAGGAGTGCAAGAGACACACAGGCAACACCCTGTTGCCTTCTCGTATGAACTGTGCTCCATGGAGGTCCTGTTGCCTGGCAGTGGCCTAGGCCAGCACAGACCCTAGGGAGGCCTGGCCCAGCCTGGGATGGGCCGCGACCTAGCAGGGCAATGGGCAAGCCTGGAACCTGAGGCCAGGCTGCAGGCTCATTCCAGGTTGGGCCTGGTGCAGAGAGCCTTCAGCCAGGACCTACAGGGCGAATGCTCAGGCCAGTGGCTTCTCCCTGTAATCCATGTTCCTCACTCGGGCTGCTCTGCTTGTCAGACCCACACTCCCTAGAAGTGTGTTTCTGAGGCATTTGGACAGTTGGGAAGTGGAGGCTCTCCCAACATTGGAGGTCTGCCTTGAACATTGCTCTGCATACTAAGAGGATTCCCTGCACCTCTGGTGCTGGGGAGAGATTTTCTGCACACAGGAGTCATTGGCACACACAGTGTTTCCCCACGGAAAGTGGTGTCAAAAAGCTCCCTTACAGGAATGCAGGGCACTGTCCCTTTGAAGCCCTCAATGCAGCAGGCTGTCATGGACTCGGCTGCAGGCCTTTGTGGCTGCAGAGACTGCAGCTCCTCTGGAGGTCATGGGTCAATTTGCACTCCTCTTTGAGTAAATGAGGCTTGTGGGGTGAGCACCTTGCAAAGAGTGGCAAGCAGCCTGCTCCTTTTGGTGAGACGCACGTGTGGTGAGAGAGGCTTGGCAGCAGAGAAGAAGCAAGAGGGGCAGCCAGGGAGGGGATTTGCATGCAGCTTGGAGGTCGCAGATGTCCTGCTTCCCCACCAGGGAATGCTGGCGATGCCCATCAGGCCCTATTCACAAGTGGACCCCCAGCGTCTGGATCTGCCCTGTCCCAGCCACGAAAACACACACAGGCCGAACCCTGAGCCCTGCTTAGGGTGACCTTTGCGGCCCAGGTGGTTGGAATGGCACAACTGTGTTAGGGGAGAGGAGGCCCGAGGAGGCCTTCAGGGAGCTGCCACAGCATAGCAGTGCTCCAGAAAAGGCACTCTCCTTTCTGTAGGCTGCATGCACACTCGAGCTGCTGCTTGAGGCAGAGAGAGGACAGCTAGGCGATCCATGGCTGAAGGCAATGCAGAGAGATGTTTTGGTGGGGCGGTGGCTCCATCTGCTGGCTGACAAGCGTGGAAGGAGAAGCCTCATTCCCACTGAGTTCCGGAGGAAGTTTCCAAACATTAGGCACTCTGGGTGCACAAGCTAGGGAGTGCTACTGAGGACTTCCCTCTGGCAACAGAGTGGGCACCAAGGGCATCTGGGCTGGAGGGTGCTTGGAAGCCGCAGGGGAGCCATTGGGCACCCAGTGCTCTCTGATGGAGAACACTGCAGGCCCGAGCATCCATGAACTCCTCCAAGGCTTTGGAGGGGGAAAGTTGTCCTTAGCAGAAGGCTTCCTGCCTCGTGCAGCAGGCCTTTCTGGATGGCGAAGCTGCAGCTTCCTTGCAGGCTGCTGGTCCAGGGGCATGTGTCCCCTGGTCCAGAGTGCTGTAGGAGGAGCTCCTAGCAAGGGGAGCCAAGCACCTTGTTTCCTTGGCCTAGACTGGGCTGTGCACACAGAGGCCTGCCAGCAGTGAAGACAGCGCAGGCAGCAAGGGGATGTGTCAGGCAGATAAGAGGCAGCAGGAGTCCCACTTGAAAGTGGGGTCATGACTGTTTTGACCCCAGGCTCCAACGGCAACCTGCATACATAGCCTCTGGACCTGCAGCTTCCCAGGAGTGCAAGAGACACACAGGCAACACCCTGTTGCCTTCTCGTATGAACTGTGCTCCATGGAGGTCCTGTTGCCTGGCAGTGGCCTAGGCCAGCACAGACCCTAGGGAGGCCTGGCCCAGCCTGGGATGGGCCGCGACCTAGCAGGGCAATGGGCAAGCCTGGAACTTGAGGCCAGGCTGCAGGCTCATTCCAGGTTGGGCCTGGTGCAGAGAGCCTTCAGCCAGGGCCTACAGGGCGAATGCTCAGGCCAGTGGCTTCTCCCTGTAATCCATGTTCCTCACTCGGGCTGCTCTGCTTGTCAGACCCACACTCCCTAGAAGTGTGTTTCTGAGGCATTTGGACAGTTGGGAAGTGGAGGCTCTCCCAACATTGGAGGCCTGCCTTGAACATTGCTCTGCATACTAAGAGGATTCCCTGCACCTCTGGTGCTGGGGAGAGATTTTCTGCACACAGGAGTCATTGGCACACACAGTGTTTCCCCACGGAAAGTGGTGTCAAAAAGCTCCCTTACAGGAATGCAGGGCACTGTCCCTTTGAAGCCCTCAATGCAGCAGGCTGTCATGGACTCGGCTGCAGGCCTTTGTGGCTGCAGAGACTGCAGCTCCTCTGGAGGTTATGGGTCAATTTGCACTCCTCTTTGAGTAAATGAGGCTTGTGGGGTGAGCACCTTGCAAAGAGTGGCAAGCAGCCTGCTCCTTTTGGTGAGACGCACGTGTGGTGAGAGAGGCTTGGCAGCAGAGAAGAAGCAAGAGGGGCAGCCAGGGAGGGGATTTGCATGCAGCTTGGAGGTCCCAGATGTCCTGCTTCCCCACCAGGGAATGCTGGCGATGCCCATCAGGCCCTATTCACAAGTGGGTCCCCAGCGTCTGGATCTGCCCTGTCCCAGCCACGAAAACACACACAGGCCGAACCCTGAGCCCTGCTTAGGGTGACGTTTGCGGCCCAGGTGGTTGGAATGGCACAACTGTGTTAGCGGAGAGGAGGCCCGAGGAGGCCTTCAGGGAGCTGCCACAGCATAGCAGTGCTCCAGAAAAGGCACTCTCCTTTCTGTAGGCTGCATGTGCACTCGAGCTGCTGCTTGAGGCAGAGAGAGGACAGCTAGGCGATCCATGGCTGAAGGCAATGCAGAGAGATGTTTTGGTGGGGCGGTGGCTCCATCTGCTGGCTGACAAGCGTGGAAGGAGAAGCCTCATTCCCACTGAGTTCCGGAGGAAGTTTCCAAACATTAGGCACTCTGGGTGCACAAGCTAGGGAGTGCTACTGAGGACTTCCCTCTGGCAACAGAGTGGGCACCAAGGGCATCTGGGCTGGAGGGTGCTTGGAAGCCGCAGGGGAGCCATTGGGCACCCAGTGCTCTCTGATGGAGAACACTGCAGGCCCGAGCATCCATGAACTCCTCCAAGGCTTTGGAGGGGGAAAGTTGTCCTTAGCAGAAGGCTTCCTGCCTCGTGCAGCAGGCCTTTCTGGATGGCGAAGCTGCAGCTTCCTTGCAGGCTGCTGGTCCAGGGGCATTTGTCCCCTGGTCCAGAGTGCTGTAGGAGGAGCTCCTAGCAAGGGGAGCCAAGCACCTTGTTTCCTTGGCCTAGACTGGGCTGTGCACACAGAGGCCTGCCAGCAGTGAAGACAGCGCAGGCAGCAAGGGGATGTGTCAGGCAGATAAGAGGCAGCAGGAGTCCCACTTGAAAGTGGGGTCATGACTGTTTTGACCCCAGGCTCCAACGGCAACCTGCATACATAGCCTCTGGACCTGCAGCTTCCCAGGAGTGCAAGAGACACACAGGCAACACCCTGTTGCCTTCTCGTATGAACTGTGCTCCATGGAGGTCCTGTTGCCTGGCAGTGGCCTAGGCCAGCACAGACCCTAGGGAGGCCTGGCCCAGCCTGGGATGGGCCGCGACCTAGCAGGGCAACGGGCAAGCCTGGAACTTGAGGCCAGGCTGCAGGCTCATTCCAGGTTGGGCCTGGTGCAGAGAGCCTTGAGCCAGGACCTACAGGGCGAATGCTCAGGCCAGTGGCTTCTCCCTGTAATCCATGTTCCTCACTCGGGCTGCTCTGCTTGTCAGACCCACACTCCCTAGAAGTGTGTTTCTGAGGCATTTGGACAGTTGGGAAGTGGAGGCTCTCCCAACATTGGAGGCCTGCCTTGAACATTGCTCTGCATACTAAGAGGATTCCCTGCACCTCTGGTGCTGGGGAGAGATTTTCTGCACACAGGAGTCATTGGCACACACAGTGTTTCCCCACGGAAAGTGGTGTCAAAAAGCTCCCTTACAGGAATGCAGGGCACTGTCCCTTTGAAGCCCTCAACGCAGCAGGCTGTCATGGACTCGGCTGCAGGCCTTTGTGGCTGCAGAGACTGCAGCTCCTCTGGAGGTTATGGGTCAATTTGCACTCCTCTTTGAGTAAATGAGGCTTGTGGGATGAGCACCTTGCAAAGAGTGGCAAGCAGCCTGCTCCTTTTGGTGAGACGCACGTGTGGTGAGAGAGGCTTGGCAGCAGAGAAGAAGCAAGAGGGGCAGCCAGGGAGGGGATTTGCATGCAGCTTGGAGGTCCCAGATGTCCTGCTTCCCCACCAGGGAATGCTGGCGATGCCCATCAGGCCCTATTCACAAGTGGGCCCCCAGCGTCTGGATCTGCCCTGTCCCAGCCACGAAAACACACACAGGCCGAACCCTGAGCCCTGCTTAGGGTGACCTTTGCGGCCCAGGTGGTTGGAATGGCACAACTGTGTTAGGGGAGATTAGGCCCGAGGAGGCCTTCAGGGAGCTGCCACAGCATAGCAGTGCTCCAGAAAAGGCACTCTCCTTTCTGTAGGCTGCATGCACACTCGAGCTGCTGCTTGAGGCAGAGAGAGGACAGCTAGGCGATCCATGGCTGAAGGCAATGCAGAGAGATGTTTTGGTGGGGCGGTGGCTCCATCTGCTGGCTGACAAGCGTGGAAGGAGAAGCCTCATTCCCACTGAGTTCCGGAGGAAGTTTCCAAACATTAGGCACTCTGGGTGCACAAGCTAGGGAGTGCTACTGAGGACTTCCCTCTGGCAACAGAGTGGGCACCAAGGGCATCTGGGCTGGAGGGTGCTTGGAAGCCGCAGGGGAGCCATTGGGCACCCAGTGCTCTCTGATGGAGAACACTGCAGGCCCGAGCATCCATGAACTCCTCCAAGGCTTTGGAGGGGGAAAGTTGTCCTTAGCAGAAGGCTTCCTGCCTCGTGCAGCAGGCCTTTCTGGATGGCGAAGCTGCAGCTTCCTTGCAGGCTGCTGGTCCAGGGGCATGTGTCCCCTGGTCCAGAGTGCTGTAGGAGGAGCTCCTAGCAAGGGGAGCCAAGCACCTTGTTTCCTTGGCCTAGACTGGGCTGTGCACACAGAGGCCTGCCAGCAGTGAAGACAGCGCAGGCAGCAAGGGGATGTGTCAGGCAGATAAGAGGCAGCAGGAGTCCCACTTGAAAGTGGGGTCATGACTGTTTTGACCCCAGGCTCCAACGGCAACCTGCATACATAGCCTCTGGACCTGCAGCTTCCCAGGAGTGCAAGAGACACACAGGCAACACCCTGTTGCCTTCTCGTATGAACTGTGCTCCATGGAGGTCCTGTTGCCTGGCAGTGGCCTAGGCCAGCACAGACCCTAGGGAGGCCTGGCCCAGCCTGGGATGGGCCGCGACCTAGCAGGGCAATGGGCAAGCCTGGAACTTGAGGCCAGGCTGCAGGCTCATTCCAGGTTGGGCCTGGTGCAGAGAGCCTTCAGCCAGGACCTACAGGGCGAATGCTCAGGCCAGTGGCTTCTCCCTGTAATCCATGTTCCTCACTCGGGCTGCTCTGCTTGTCAGACCCACACTCCCTAGAAGTGTGTTTCTGAGGCATTTGGACAGTTGGGAAGTGGAGGCTCTCCCAACATTGGAGGCCTGCCTTGAACATTGCTCTGCATACTAAGAGGATTCCCTGCACCTCTGGTGCTGGGGAGAGATTTTCTGCACACAGGAGTCATTGGCACACACAGTGTTTCCCCACGGAAAGTGGTGTCAAAAAGCTCCCTTACAGGAATGCAGGGCACTGTCCCTTTGAAGCCCTCAATGCAGCAGGCTGTCATGGACTCGGCTGCAGGCCTTTGTGGCTGCAGAGACTGCAGCTCCTCTGGAGGTTATGGGTCAATTTGCACTCCTCTTTGAGTAAATGAGGCTTGTGGGGTGAGCACCTTGCAAAGAGTGGCAAGCAGCCTGCTCCTTTTGGTGAGACGCACGTGTGGTGAGAGAGGCTTGGCAGCAGAGAAGAAGCAAGAGGGGCAGCCAGGGAGGGGATTTGCATGCAGCTTGGAGGTCCCAGATGTCCTGCTTCCCCCACCAGGGAATGCTGGCGATGCCCATCAGGCCCTATTCACAAGTGGGCCCCCAGCGTCTGGATCTGCCCTGTCCCAGCCACGAAAACACACACAGGCCGAACCCTGAGCCCTGCTTAGGGTGACGTTTGCGGCCCAGGTGGTTGGAATGGCACAACTGTGTTAGCGGAGATGAGGCCCGAGGAGGCCTTCAGGGAGCTGCCACAGCATAGCAGTGCTCCAGAAAAGGCACTCTCCTTTCTGTAGGCTGCATGCGCACTCGAGCTGCTGCTTGAGGCAGAGAGAGGACAGCTAGGCGATCCATGGCTGAAGGCAATGCAGAGAGATGTTTTGGTGGGGCGGTGGCTCCATCTGCTGGCTGACAAGCGTGGAAGGAGGAAGAAGCCTCATTCCCACTGAGTTCCAGAGGAAGTTTCCAAACATTAGGCACTCTGGGTGCACAAGCTAGGGAGTGCTACTGAGGACTTCCCTCTGGCAACAGAGTGGGCACCAAGGGCATCTGGGCTGGAGGGTGCTTGGAAGCCGCAGGGGAGCCATTAGGGCACCCAGTGCTCTCTGATGGAGAACACTGCAGGCCCGAGCATCCATGAACTCCTCCAAGGCTTTGGAGGGGGGAAAGTTGTCCTTAGCAGAAGGCTTCCTGCCTCGTGCAGCAGGCCTTTCTGGATGGCGAAGGCTGCAGCTTCCTTGCAGGCTGCTGGTCCAGGGGCATGTGTCCCCTGGTCCAGAGTGCTGTAGGAGGAGCCCCTAGCAAGGGGAGCCAAGCACCTTGTTTCCTTGGCCTAGACTGGGCTGTGCACACAGAGGCCTGCCAGCAGTGAAGACAGCGCAGGCAGCAAAGGGATGTGTCAGGCAGATAAGAGGCAGCAGGAGTCCCACTTGAAAGTGGGGTCATGACTGTTTTTGACCCCCAGGCTCCAACGGCAACCTGCATACATAGCCTCTGGACCTGCAGCTTCCCAGGAGTGCAAGAGACACACAGGGCAACACCCTGTTGCCTTCTCGTATGAACTGTGCTCCATGGAGGTCCTGTTGCCTGGCAGTGGCCTAGGCCAGCACAGACCCTAGGG